>NC_090782.1:12822500-13122500 GCF_040054535.1 Antennarius striatus | reverse complement strand
CTGGTGCAGACAGCCTCTGCCTGAATAGATGCAGAACATTTGGTTAACAGAGGTAAGCGTACGGCATGCTATCGTTTTAGTATCAAAAGACAGATAGATGGGCACACAGTCTACAGTGATAACAGTGATGGATTTACCACTTACCGTTACCAGTTGTTGTTTTTTTAAGAAGGCCTTTGATTTTATCAAGAAGTAAATAAGAGCCGACTTCTTGTGTCTAACTGATATGAAAAATGCAGATGTTTAGCAGCTTTTATTATTCATAGATACTTTCTCTTTTCTGAATCTCAAACTAACTCTGTGTTTTGGTGGAAATCTCTCCTAGAGCCTCCACAGAGCAAGTGGATAGAACCAGTTAGACGTTGTATTTGTACAGTAATATAATATTAAATTATATTCAGATGCAAACTATACTGATAAACATTTAGACAAACACCTCTGAGGTCAGTTTAGCCTACAGTTTCTTTCAGTGAGGGCTGGGATCAAGTTGTTGTTGCTGCCCTGACTCTATAGCAGTATATGGCCTCATCAGAGGGGGTGTTCCAGTCCTCAAACACGGAGTTTATATTAATTCACAAACACACACACACACACACACACACACACACACACACACACACACACACACACACACACACACACACACACACACACACACACACACACACACACACACACACACACACACACACACACAAAGATTGATAATGACATTGGATCTTGATGTTTCTGTCTATAGCAGAAACTTGACTCGCAAAAGGAATGGCAAATGTTTGACATTGATTAACACAGTAAAATCTAGTTAATAGAAAAAAACGCATGTACTCCACCGAAAAATACATTCACAATTCAATTCCATTGTACAGTTTCAGCATAAGGAGCCAGAAAAGTATCCTAACTGTTCATTGGAAACTTCCATTTGATGTTTACTCTATACAGAATGGGGTAATTCCAAATTTATTTGTCATTTCCCAGCAGTGAGTATGCATCATTGCATGTTGCGACACACAGCTGTTTTTAGGAGGGCGCTCCATTACATGTTCCTCGTTCATTTTGATACCATGCCAACCTCAGTCTGTGTATTTCCATAAACAGGACAATGCAAGAGGCCAACATTAAAAAGAGTCTACTTTTGTTGGGTATTTGTATTCATTACTTTCTAACTCACATCTATTTTTCAGCAGCCTTGACAGACAAAGTTAACTGGAATGTTTTTTTCTTTTTTTTTCTCTCTCTCTTCCTGTCCTCTCCTGACGTGCAACTAGTGTCTGCCTGTCATTGGCTGCTCACTTTCAAAACTTCCTCAAAAACAAAAGCTCACAGTGATCAGCTGACCGTGCGAGAAATTGAAAGATATACAGCAGTAAACATCTGTTTTGACATGTTAAATGTTCATGTAACCCCAGCGAGAGAAAACCGAGGAATGTTGCAGTAAAGTGGAGGAAGTACTGGATTCTGGAGGTATTCTGAGGTGAATGTACGAGTCGTCTCTCAGCAACAACAAAGAGAGTGAAACATGAGCACTGAGTATCAACAACTGTCTTCAGCAGAGTCATACACCAGTGTGTTCATAGGTATGTATGTCATCTGGAAGTATTCTATTACATTTAATAGGTAACACTCTATGTATAATTATTCTATTTTCATACATTAAAGGTAGACATCTTGTTTTTTCTGTAATGTCTAATAATGTTACGTTTCCTGGAGCCCAGATGTTTTCACTCTGAGACAAGAGCCTGTATCCATCAAATGTCTCACGATACCTACTAAGAATTGTGTTTCAAACTATGATATTTAAATCTATTTATAGTTCTGTGGTAAATGAAGTTAAGACTGAAGTTGAAGTTAAGACAATTGTAATTTCACAAACCATTTTTCCCTGTACATTTTAATGTGTGAATAATAGCTATGGCTGAAAATTGTTTTGATCATAAATGCAGAAATCATCAAATAATGACCTTAAAATGCCTAAATAAAGTGCAATTAGTTTGCTGTTATAACAAGCTAAGACAGTCATGTGGCTGAAGTATAAATGCATATGTAACTAAAACTAACAGACATTTATTTTCCTCTGCTTTTGAGGACACCTTTAAATGTACAATTTGAAATTTTGATTTCTTATGTTTCTACTGGTTAGAGTACACCGACCCTGTTTGATAGTTAATGGATTTATGAGGTCTGATAATCATAATCTACCCTACCTTGGGCAATAAAACTGGAAGTGTGGTATTTGAAAGACTCTGACATGCAGCGTCAAATTAAAACATGGACTGAGATACATTCTGTGAAATTAAAAGATCCAGTCATCTGTTTCTAAGATTTTAACTTGTCATTTCTCTTCCATTTCCTCATGTATGGATGTACAGTACTTACATTTGGAGGTGGTTACTACCATCCTGTCACCAATACACTACAACAATACGGACCATCTCAACATTATAAGCACAAGATCTGTCATTTGAAATACATACTGGTAAATAACTGAGGATTTGCATGAATGCAGCTCATGGGAATTCATTGAACTTTGTCTGATAACCAAAATTGGAACATTTGACAATGTTAACTTTTGAAACTTATTGAAACTTTTGCATAACTGCATTTCCTCTTCTATTTTAAAAGAAATTCAGTATGCTGTCATACACTAGTCATGTGGCTCTTTATGCATATGGCAAAAGTCACATGATTTATTTTATTGTTGCATTGCACCTGTACCAATATCTCATATTAAACTAACTTCTAGCCAAACTGGTGTCAGGCAGTCAGATCTACATCCATTATAAAATATGTCTGCACACAGAAATTAATGTGAACTTGATGAGTTTTGCCTCTTCTAAAACGTGCACCTCAGGAGCAGACTGCTTCCATAATATTTTACTAATATTTAGTTCACTCTCTGATGTGGATCATTAAACTTAAAGTAAATGCTAAACCTTGCTTCCATCTAGAGGTGCTCTTGGACAACACTTGGAATTCATGCCGGCTGTGGTGTTAACTCACCAACTTCCCAACCCCCATTCAACCCCACCCCCACCATAGCAGATGGCTGTCACACAGGCAGTTCCTGGCCCAGACCATGCTGATTTCCCATCATTCTTTTGTTAATGAGGTCGTTAGCAATGCAACGGACAATTAAATTATCTCAATCTGGCATTTTTTTCCTCATTTGTCTACTGTATGCCGCGCTGTGCATTGTATCAAAGTCAGCAAGTAGCACTGCTCACTTTGTTCTCATGTTCTCTTACGGGGGAATAAAACACCACGGGCAGACGCCCACCTCTAAAACCATTCTCAGGCAGTAGAGTTGTGTAAATACAGCTCTTTACAGAGTCCTTATTGGTGCTTTCTGTTCTGTGATGGTGTGAGATCATCGTCGCCAACTGACTCCAACTTTGTTTCAGTGCATCATCACTGTGTGGGAACAACACAGCCTGGAGCTGCTGCTACCACTGCACAGAAGAAGTTTTGTCAGCTGTTAAAATGTGTAGAGGGGGTGACTTCAGCCAGTTAGTGGAGCACTCACCTTCATATGAAACGCTGCTGAACACTGACACCCCTGACAGTTAATTATGAGAGTCACAGATCACGCAGACGTGTCAGCTTGGCTACGACTGACATGCCGCGTGTTTACATCTCTGTTGTAATGCTGTTTTCTAGTTATTTTCTCAGCAGCGGTGCATCCGTTATTCAGCACCAGAAGTGCCTCTGGCCTTGCCATAATGATCGTAAAAGCAGTACAGATTTAGGGGAATGAAATTTTAAAAAAGGACTTGTGGGTATAATTGGTGAAGCTTCCATCACAGAAATATTTTCAGTCAGGCTGTTGAAAGACTCAGATTGCTTGGTTTCTAGGCTGTCATACCCTATATGGATGTCTCTGTGTGGCTCCATTATTTCCTGCAATATCTCCACCACATACAAAGTTAGTCTGACAATGAGTGAAAACCAACTAAATCTGATGAACTGTTCGACAGGCAGACGGAAAGGAAGCAAACATATGAATGTTGACACGCAGGAGTATTTGAAATGATGATTCATTCATTTATAGACCAGGTGGTTGGTGTCAGTAACAGGGAGGTAATGGAAGTGGCAGCCAGACAACACACATTTATGTGAACAAGCCTGATTTTTTGACTCAACAAAACTTGCTTTAAGAAAAAAAAGTTTATCCTTTTCTTGTTCCGTTAGAGAGCTTGTCTTGTTTCAGAGATTAATGTAAGGTGAGATAAATGCTTGGTCAGTAATAAAATTTGCTTACACAGAATGCGATGGGTTACATTAAAAATCTTTCCTTTGATTGGAAGATTTTTCATCTTAGGATGGATTTTCACCCGAAGCGATCTGGTCCATTGAGAGGCCCAAAAGAGACAGGAGCTTCTGATGCAGCAGTTTATTCCCCAGTAAGGCGAGCCCACAGATGACAGCCAACTCCTTCAGCTGCCTCCCAGTGTTTTGATGAAATACTAATCTTGCTTCTAGCTTCCATCCAGCATTCAACTTTAGACATAATTAGTTATTGGTGAAGATTGTAGGTTAAATCAGAGATGCTGTTTGGTAGCAGCATAAAACCATGAACAGCTCACTAGCCCTGGGCTAGGCCTACACATCTAGCAGCTGGCGCATGATGTTCTCCACCAGTCACCTTTTTTGTCTACTCCGAATTGAACCAGGACAGATCCGTTTTCAGCAGTTGTGAAGTTGTGAAGGTGGAAAACAATGTGAGGTTGTTAACAATTAACAATTTCTAATCCTTCTATTCACCTTGATGCCAAACAGAAATATTACACCAGATCAAGCTTTCAAACCTTTCTTTTGTTCATTTATGCGCTAATCTAGACTAGTTGTGCGAAATATTCACCTAAAGGGTGACTGAAATTAGTATAGTCATGTCTGTCAGGCTGGTGACCCTATCATACCATACTTTGTCACACGCTAGTGTCTTATAGTACTGAACTGTTTGGATAGTTTCTGTGTGTTGCCCATAAGGTTGTATTGTCATCGGTTGGATGGTTGGTTGCTTGCTTGCTTGCTTGGTTGGTTGGTTGGTTGGTTGGTTTTGACTGCCAGCAGGATTACATAAACTTTTACTGTTCCAGGGTTCCAGGAAACTTGGTGTTGCAAAGGCCAGGAAAGGAACATTTCTATTCCACTCTAATTTGCTAGATGGGTCAAGATTATTGTCATATTATTATACAGCATTTTTTGAAATCATATTTTCCTTAAAAATATCACATTGATTTTACAAGAACAAACTGGGGAAGTCTAGGGTTATTCAGTCTCGGCAGAAGAATAAGCTCTGCTGACTTTCCTCTCTAGTTCATATGTAAGAAAAAACCTTCACAAAATATGCTGTTTAAAGCAAAAGAAAACTTAACATCAAAACATGGAATAAGGAATTTAGCACATAAAACTAAAGCCTTCTATATATATACATATATATATATTTATGTGATATTTATATATATATATATATATATATATATATATATATATATATATATATATATATGTGTGTGTGTGTGTGTGTGTGTGTGTGTGTGTGTGTGTGTGTATATTAGCCACCATCCAACCACGAGGAACAAAACTAACAGCAGAGAATAACTACTTTTTTTGTTTTTATTGCCAATCCCCTCTATGCTATTGTGTCTATTGCTTAGCATTTCAATCTGCTACATACTATTTAAAGCCAATATCCCACGATAACCAGAACACAGTTCTAAACCGTGTGTTTAGCATGAAGTTGTACTGGAAATTTTAACAAAAACATTGAAAATATTTGCAAAGGTCATTTGATAAAAATAAAATACAATCATTTATTGTAGAAATTAATTAATTCCTAATACTGAAATGTGAATCTGAGATTAGCCTCTGATGAGTTGTGGAATCAGTGCTCATGACCTCTATCCACTCTTCTTCTACAGAGATGGAGAGAGAGTGTTTTATATGCAGAGATGTTGAACTTCAAGCCAGTGACCCACTGAGGAAATTCTGCGACTGCAAGAATTTACTTGCCCATCACGTGTGTCTCTCTGTGTGGATCCAGAGGGTAAGACAGCCTTTCCATGTTGGAAACCTTGATATTGAGAATTTCAGTTGGGATGGTTTCTAATCATTTGGTGAAATTAGAATTTGTGTGTCTGCACTGGATTTCTAACAGGGAATAAACATGTTTGCCACGTTAGCATTCCTTATTGAGACAAAACGTAGCTGTTTTCCCTCAAGGTAATGAGCTACCCTTCAAATAGCAATGCCAATTAGTTTTACGAGGTTTGCTAACAATGATAAGACGTCATCGTTAAGCAGTTGAAACACAGGCTGAAAGTACCTCATAATGGACTGGCAGGAATCCAGAAAGCTCTCATGCACCTGACACCTGTCACCTACTGAAAAATATCTCATTAACATCTGGAGCACTCCTTGAACCAGTTGCTGTATTGATAATGTGGACACTGATGGGCTGTTTTTAAGCAGCACCTCCAAAAAGATCATTTTATACTCATCTCAGCTAATGAAGTGGATAGTTCTGTAGGTGGCTTACATTTCTGATTCAGTCATGGTGCTCGTTGCTGCTCATGCTAATTACTCATCCTCCATTAATTTCTAGCCAAGTGCTTCTGCTAAAAGAATTGCGAAAATGTATAATTGCCTCAGCATAAGTATTTTCCCAGAAGTAAAAAGAAAAAGTAAATGAGGAGTGTTGATTTGTAGATGTTAAGTCAACTGCACTTATTGTGCACCTCTGCTGTAATTATTTACTTAAAGTAATAAATCTCCTCAGAAAACTAGTTTTTATTCCATGTGAAATGAACATTCTTAACAGGGGACTCGTTTACAGATAATGCACTGATGTGTATATGCTGGTATGCTGTTTTTCATACATGATGTGACCTTATGATGTTACCTTAAAGGGAAACAAATTGAGTCACAAACCTTTCGTAGTTCTGCCTCCCTTCAGTCATCCAGCAGTGTCATTTTATGTTGCTCTGTGAGACTTTTATCAAGCCAGTTATTAAGGCTTATACTTTGATTTTTCATTCGACTATGTGAGGATGATGTACTGGTTCTGATGTGCAGATGCTGTTGTTAGCTATTTTTTACTGAGCCTGATCCATAATTAAGCTCAGGAAATCTAAGACTACATTCAGTTAATATTTTCCTTGTATCTCTCAAACCATTCAGATTTATAGTCATGTGTACTGTTTGACTAAATAAGAAATATGTACCATTAGGTAACAATTAAAAAAGATGACAAAAAACTGCTGTTGAGTTTTCCACTCCAGTAAGCCCTGGGTATTTTTGATACTCCACAAGTGGACCAGACAACGTGCTATAGTGGACCTTTCATCTGCACCACCCATCTGTCAGAACGAAGAGCCACTTCCTTTTAATGTGTCTTACCACTATGCAATTATATGCAGACACACAAGCTTAAACCTATGAATTCAACACACACACAGAGCCCCTCTCTGCTGAGAGTGTGTTCTGATGCTACAAGACTACTTTAGCTTTTCATGTGTGCGAGAAGCAGACAGAGCGAAAGGCTGAGGGAGAGAGCGTGCGACCTTTTAGAGTGCTCAGGGTAGGGAGGCCTTTCCCTTTATGGAACAGAAATCAGCAATTGACCTGTCACTTTTGCTCTGATAGCCATCTCTGGAAAGCAGGTCATGCACATATGTCTAAAGTGCCTCTTAACCGCATTTTATGAAGCCAGAAAATGTAATCCAATAATGATTGGACTTTAGAGAGGGGGCTAGTGAGCTCGGCATAGCATGCACTCTTACAAAAGCAGCTTGAGCATAAAAGGACAAACTCCTTGTCCTTATTTAATTTCACACAACAGCTGTCACTAAATAACAAGCAAGCTGAATTAGAGGAGAAAACAGTGCTGGCATTGGTTTCCACAACTGTTGATACATCCTTCAGCAGCAAAAGACCGTCTGATTATCATCTGAGCTGAGGTATACCATACGCCATCTTTTTTTAGACTGCCTCATTTTTGACCCCCCCCCCCATCTCCCTCTCCTTCCCAGGTTCCCAAAGACAAATAGCATAGCGCAAAACTAATTAGTAACCAGGAACTAGTTAGGAGATGCCCTTTGAAAAACATGTCCTGAGGCAGGATTTAAATATAGGGATCGAGTCAGTGACTGAGTGCGCTGAGGAGATCCCGGCCTCCAGGCGCAGCAGCACTTTGACCTCTGACCCTCATTATGGGGAGTGCATTCCTGGAGGGGTGAAACCCCTCACAGCGCAAAGTACAAGGGCATGGGAGGACTGTATGGCTTGTACCACACCAGCTGAGTGTGTGGCCTGGTGTGTCTCACTGCCCAGCACAACCACGACTGGAGAATACACAGAGCAAAGACGAGAGCTTTTAGAAAGTAATGCTGTTCATCTGCTTCCACCAACAGAGAAATATGTTTTCCATTTTTATAAATCTCCTTTGGAGTTAATAGGAATATGATTCCACCCTTCAGGATTTGTAACACCATCTATTTGAGACTACACAGTTGGGGGATGAGAGGATGGCTTTTGAACATTCGAGCTAAATATTGCATTGATTAAGTGGAGACTGAAGCGTTGCTGAAAGTGTTAACAGATGTAACACGTAATGAGAGGATGAGTTTTCATGATGACATGTGCTACATATGTTTTCTCATATGTGTTTCTGTGAGTTTGTCAGCTGACACGCACTTAACTGTGAGTGTGCATGCCTATATTTCCTTTTAATTGCAAGGTATGTGAATAGTTAAGCCACCCCACCCCCCACCCGCCCACTCTGTCTCCCTCTCATGTGTTGATAATTCTCATCACTGCAAGCAGACTTGGTTTAGATTCATTAGCCCAACATTCATAGCAATCAGGCCACAGTGCCAGGGGCAATGGTCCTCTTTATAAAATCAAATGGCCTAATAGCAGCCTTCTATAATTATACACCATTAACATCGATCAAACCTGTCTCCTACATGCTATGCATATTAGCCGTGGATCTTGCAGTTTATGTTTGAACAGTACAAATCACCTTCTTGTTATTTGCATCTTTGGAGAGTTAGCACCAGTGTATGCATTATAGCAGCATCCAGTTATGGACATTTGATCACTGGTTTCTGTGTCCATAGTGGCAAAGTGGTGTTTAAAAAAAAAAAAATTAGAAAGCACAGCAGTTAGAAATGTCACCAAGCTGTGTGTGTGTGTGTGTGTGTGTGTGTGTGTGTGTGTGTGTGTGTGCGTGCGTGAGTGCGTGCGTGCGAACATGCGTGCGTGTGTTTGTCTAAAGGTAAATGAATGTCAATTATTTCATAATTTTTCGATTGATGCTGTTTGTTGTTTTTTTTGGTAAATTTTGCACTCCAGGGTCACCAAACAATAAAACCTATTATCACCAAAATTAAATTATAAATATGATATAGATATAATGTTTTTATTGATCAAATCTCAAATAGATGGTTTCTCACCCATGCATGTCATACTATACATTTAGAAATGTTGTTTTGATGGTTTACCCTAGTGCCTATAAAAAAATAATGTTTCTTTACAGGGATGTGGAAATGAAGACAGATTGAGATGCATCATCTGCAAAGCCAAGGTACACGTGTGTTTTTTCTTTTTTTTTGGGGGGGGGGGTATTTGGTGACACATTGAATGAGGATGTCTTCATCTATAATATTGCAGTGTGATGTGTAGGTACCGAGCATTTAAACAAACACAGTTTATGTCACTAAACAGTGGCTGCGTCTCACGAAGCAGATTTCAACTGAGCAGATCCATAATACTAATGAGCAATCAGGTCTTTGTTTTGCTCTTTGATTTAACTGGTTTGCCAACAGTTGTGTTCCATATGAACTGTTAGCTGTCTTGTGTTCCTTATGATTCCAGCATGCACTTGCTGCAGAAAATCAGGAAGAAACGTTATAATATTTGGCAGGATACAAGACACCTAATGACAAAATCTGTATTCAATTCTTGAGCAGAAATTAATCACGCTTTCCTGTGCTACATTCCCAATGTAAATTTTCTGTCAACACATTTTGTCTTGTGTTTGTAGGTTTATTAGTATGAAATGGTGGAGCTGATGTGTCATCACAGATGGGCTTGCACTTTGGATAAGGTGGCCCCATTACTAACCATCTTAGATTAGGAAGTTTGCTGTTGATGTGTTGTATGTATTCATGCGTGTGCCGTGGGTCAAAGCATCAGATGCTGGCTAGCGTGTGTTTTATTCATCTTTTGCTCCACAGCTCTGGGTTGAAAATGTAATCTTTGTTGTCTGTACTTGTGTATATGCATAGGCGGGGCCCACTTACTGGGAGAAAATGTCACAGTAACTCTGACAACGACCTTTCAGGATTTGAAGATATTTTAAACATGAAATCATGGATCCACACACAGTCACACATATGAAAGCTGAATGAAACATTTGGTCTGTGCGGATGGCTCCACTGACTGTTTTTATTCATATAAATTTGCCTCTCTTTGGGGTTGAAGAGCAATTGGTGCAGTATTTACAAAAGACTCTATTACCTATACAACTTTCTTTAAATTTTTCACGTTTTCTTTGAAAATTGTCTAAAGGTTGAACTCAGTGTTTCATGTGTGGAAATATAAACTTTGATAATACAAGGAATTGCATGATTTTTTTTTTCACGTTTATCAGCAGAGGAATGGGTGTTTGACTTCCAATTGACATTTCTTCTTTTCCTTTCGGCTTTTCCCTTCAGGGGTCGCCACAGCGAATCAATTGCTTCCATCCAACCCTGTCCTTTGCATCCTCTTCTCTCACACCAACTACCTTCATGTCCTCCCTCATTACATCCATAAACCTCCTCTTTGGTCTTCCTCTAGGCCTCCTGCCTGGCAGTTCAAAACTCAGCATCCTTCTACCAATAACTTCACTATCTCTCCTCTGGACATGTCCACACCATCTCAGTCTGGCCTCTCTGACTTATCTCCAAAACCTCTAACATGTGCTGTCCCTCTGATGTACTCATTCCTGATCCTATCCTTCCTGGTCACTCCCAGAGAGAACCTCAGCTTCTTCATCTCTACTACCTCCAGCTCTGTCTCCTGTCTTTTCCTCAGTGACACTGTCTCTAGACCAAACAGCATCACTGGTCTCACCACAGTTTTGTACACCTTTCCTTTCATTTTAGCTGAAACTCTTCTATCACACATCACACCTGACACTTTTCTCCACCTGTTCTATCCTGCCTGTACATGCTTCTTCACCTCTTTTCCACACTCTCCATTGCTGTGTACTGTTGACCCCAAGTACTTAAAATCCTCCACCTTCTTGATCTCTTCTCCCTGTAACCTCACTCTTCCACTTGGGTTCCTCTCATTCACACACATGTACTCTGTCTTACTGCGGCTAACCTTCATTCCTCTCCTTTCCAGGACAAACCTCCACCTCTCTAGCTTCTCCTCCACCTGTTCCCTGCTCTCACTGCAGATCACAATGTCATCTGCAAACATCATAGTCCATGGAGATTCCTGTCTAACCTCTTCTGTCAGCCTGTCCATCACCATAGCGAACAAGAAGGGGCTCAGAGTTGATCCCTGGTGTAGTCCCACCTCCACCTTGAACTCCTCTGTCACACCTACAGCACACCTCACCACTGTCTTACAGTCCTCATACATGTCCTGCACCCCTCTAACATACTTTTCTGCCACTCCAGACTTCCTCATACAATACCACATTTCCTCTCTGGGAACCCTGTCATAAGCTTTCTCCAGATCTGCAAAAACACAATGCAGCTCCATCTGGCCTTCTCTGTACTTCTCTATCAACATCCTCAAAGCAAATACTGCATCTGTCGTACTCTTTTTTGGCATGAAACCATACTGCTGCTCACAAATGTTCACTTCTGCCCTTAGTCTAGCTTCAACTACTCTTTCCCATAACTTCATTGTATGGCTCATCAGCTTTATTCCTCTGTAGTTGCCACAACTCTGCACATCTCCCTTGTTCTTAAAAATGGGCACCAGCACACTTCTCCTCCATTCCTCAGGCATCTTCTCACTATCTAAGATCCTGTTGAACAACCCAGTCAGAAACTCTCCTGCCACCTCTCCTAGACACTTCCAAACCTCTACAGGTATATCATCAGGACCGACTGCCTTTCCACTCTTCATCCTCTTCAGTGCCCTCCTCACTTCATCCTGACGGATCTTTGCTACTTTCTGGTCCACAACAGTCACCTCTTCTAGTCTTTTTTCTCTCTCATTTTCCACTTTAATCAACTCTTCAAAGTACTCTTTCCATCTTCTCATCACACTGCTGGCCCCTGTCAATAGACTTCCATCCCTATCCTTAATCACCCTAACCTGCTGCACGTCCTTCCCATCTTTTTCTCTCTGTCTTGCCAACCTGTGTAGATCAGTCTCTCCCTCCTTACTGTTCAACTTAGCATACAAGTCATCATAAGCTTCTTGTTTGGCCTTTGCTACCTCTACCTTCACCTTACGCTGCATCTCCCTGTACTCCTGTCTACTCTCCTCAGTCCTCTCAGTGTTCCACTTCCTCTTAGCTAACCTCTTTGTCTGTATAGACTCCTGTACCTCCTCATTCCACCGCCAAGTCTCCTTATCTACTTTCCTTCCAGATGACACACCAAGTACTCTCCTACCTGTCTCCCTGATCACATTAGCTGCAGTTTTCCAGTCATCTGGAAGCACCTCCTGACTACCCAGAGCCTGTCTTAACTCCTAAAAGTCATGCAACACTCTTCCTTTTTTAGCTTCCACCATTTTGTCTTCTGCTCTGCCTTTGCCCTCTTCATCTTCCTCACCACCAGAGTCATCTTAAACACCACCATCCTATGCTGTTTGGCTACATTCTCACCTACCACTACTTTGCAGTCACTGATCTCCTTCAGGTTACACCGTCTACACAAGATGTAGTCTACCTGTGTGCTACATTACTTCAAATTGACATTTAAGAGGCAGTATTTCTTAGAATTGTGATGCTAACTTTACTGATGTGCTACAAACAAGCCAAAATCATCAAATGAATACTAATACAGTATAAACTGACAATTTAATACATTAAATTAATACATTTAACAATTTTTTATGACATTAAGCGAGGTTTCAGTTTAGATACCAGTGACTAAGTGGAAGCTAGGGTAGCTATTTGCTTTACAGGTTTCTCTTCCACCAAAGTTGCTGGTTCCTTTAAGTGGCATAGCCACCCTGTCATCCTCCACTCAGAATGTGATCGCCAGTGTACATGGTGTGAAGGCTTCAACCATGAAGGTGAACAAATGGTTCAAATCTGATTTTATTTTATTTTGTCTTTTCAACACCTGCTGAGTCATGTTAGCTCCCTAACACTTGGTGCTTTATTTGCTCCATAAATTGTGGCTTAGCTAGCTTTGTTTAGTAGAGAGAGGGGGCGGGGGTGATGAAAGGCTGATCTCAGGTGTGTTTGATTGACAGTAAGTCTCAAGTGGGTTGATATTGATTTGACAGCCCCACCCTGGCAAACACAAAGAAAAACCAAAGAAAAAATAAAGACAGGAGATGAAGGCATGCTACGAGGGTTCATCTAAATTCAGTAACTAATTATCTAAAGAATAATTCTCATATCCAAAGCAAAATACAAGATTGTGTGAAGAAAAGTTATTTCTGTTTCAAAAATGTCTTTGTATTATATTTTGGTTTAAGTTCTACAATATTATTTTGACATTTAATATTTAGGTCATATTGATGTAGCCATTTTAACGCAGATTCAGGTATCAATTCCATGTTGCATGAAAAAAATAAATATAAGTTCTACTTAATCATTGAAATTAATGCTGCTTCAACAATTGTTTTTCTAAATTAAGTGTGCTAGAAAAGAATAAGGGTGTAGAGATGGAAAGTGAATATGCTCCACGCAGAAAAGAGTCAAACCCGGAACATTCTTGCTGTGAGGCAATAGCGCTACCCAATGTGCCACTGTCTTGCCCAAATAATAAATTAAAATACATATATTTATAACAGCTTTTCTAATTTGACATTCAAAATATATGCTTTGTGAATACATTTATTTATTATATACTAAATCTGTAGGCTGTTAAATTAAAAATTAATTGAAATTAAAAAGTGGACTAAATATTGAAAAAGTTTACCAACACAGTTTTACAGACAAGATAACCAATAATTTTTCTGCACTGTAATTCACTGATTGGCTGTGGCAAACAAGGTCAAATTATATACTAAAAAAGATTTCTGAAATCCTGGCATGAGCTGTCATTCTAACTTGCAGCCTCTCACATGTACCACATCGCTCTTTCAGAAGATGCTTTTTTTAAAAATCCCTGACACTATTTGGCTGCTGGCAAATACAATATTTCAGGTGTTGCATCCATGCTTGCTCTTCCCTCACCTACAAGGGGACATTTCTTCCATTCTTGCAACATCTCCAACTTGCCATTACAGTTGTCTTGGTCCATTGTACCAATGGCATCATCATCAATTATTAATGCTGAGCAGTACATGTCTGAGAGACATCCCACTTAGAGACTCAACAGCTATGAACTGGGGTTAGTGGCAGGACTGGTTTATGCTGAAAGTGGCAGCCGTGCCATTTAAAGAATGATTGTTGGGGAGCTTAGACTGCATATTAACATGAACTTTACTGCAGTTAGTTAATGCATCAGTATAACAACATTTTAATGTCTGCAGTGGCATGGCCGTTAAATATTTGTCCAGAGATGAATGTGTAAGCAGATCAACAATGACTGTGATGATCATAATGATAATCTTTTAGTCCTGTGCTGCTATCACTCTTTGCTAACATTAAGAGGCTGTTGCTATTAAGACTTTACGCAAGCGGTGCTCATCACACAGTGTAAAATTAAGAATGCCAATTATTTCATTTTATTTGTTTTTTGTATTGATTGTGTCTCTTTCTCACACATTTATCCCTGCTTGCAACGGGGTCTCAAATGTGGGCCATTTGTATGAGTTATGCTAATTTGTTGAGGCAATGAATGCATTAATTTCATTAGCACATGGCCTCAAAGCAATAATTACCAGAGTAGGTGTGTCACAAGCAATCATGTTAAAATTTGCCAGTTAATTATTAAGATTTTGTTCTGAGGGACCTGAATTTGACATGAGTCGCCGAGGGAAAAAGAGAGAGGAGGAAGTTAATGCATTCCAGGGGCCGAGGCTAGGTGCTTGTTGTTCAACACAGTGGGGGTGGCTGTGGCGTTGTGGACCTACTGGCACGATTTTTGCATGTTGACAGCTCACATTCTGGACTAATTACCACAAATAGCAATGGGCTAGCTGGTGCACAGTCAATCCAGGAGGGTGTAATTATATAGAAGAGGTCTACATTCTGGAGCCTCTTAATGGCCTCTGCTCCCTTTGGTTGAAGTTCAAAACTCCCCACATTGGTGGGGAGTTTTGAAGGAGGAAGAAATTCAAGGTTTTTTTTCTTGTTCCTGATTAGTTCTTTTCTGACACAGAACTGAAGTGGAGAAGAGAGACAATGTGTTGTAGCAAGGGTTTGCACATTTATCTAACTTGTTGATTGGTTGAAACAGAAAAGCTATGGCTGAAATGTCTAATTCTAAGAAATGATTAGTTACTTAAAGATACTAGTACCCTTGGACACAACCAGAGGACCTTTGATACAATTGGATAGAATGTACTGAATAACATTTAAATAGTACTTGAATTAAAACTGAAAAAGGATTATTTTATCATATCATTACAGACGTTTCACCCTAGAAAACTGGTTTCTAGTCTGCAATCAATTTTTATAAATTTGTATTTTTAAAATCGTTTTTATATGACATTCTCTGTTACTGTCTATGTTATTCTGAGTATAACTGGAGCACAGACGCTGTGCTACATTATCCTTTTGTTTTTCTAAAGAAGTTAAGGTATCAAATAGTGGTTGCATGGTGAAATGTAATGGATACTAAGATAAACTCAGAAAAAACATCTGGAACATTTTCTGGGTTTTTTTTTTCTTTTCTTATAGAGCCACAGATAATGTGATCAGAAGGTAGATCACACTAGTAATTTTTGATTTTTGGTTTTACTTAGTCGAATGTACCAAAAATTAGAGTAGATGTCATGAATTCTCTAAATTAGTCTTGCGTTCTATACCTGGTGGCCTAATGGTGCTAATCAAGGCACAGTGTTGCCGGGCAAATGAATTTCTGCTGACTGGCAATTCTTTATTCTGCATAGCTATAATGTTATCTTCAGGGCATGTCTGTCAAGCAAATCTACATACAACAGCAAGACACACACACACACACACACACACACACACACACACACACACACACACACACACACACACACACACACACACACACACACACACACACAGGCACAAAACAGAACAGGCTTCTGTAACTCAACAATACTAGTGCTAATTGAACAACAGCTGCAGTATAAAGTCTCCCAAAAAACAGCACCCACCAATCTACTCTCATTTAGATGGAGTCACCTAAGGTTCAACAATCATAAAGTTTCTAATGACTTACCCTCAACATTAGTCTTGAGATGACTCCAGTCTGATCAATAGATGCTAACCACATAAGCCTCACAACATGCTCACGCCAAGTTCATGGGGCTAATCTACAAAATGAAAAACAGTAAAACATCATTAAACATGACAGAACTGGCGACTCTCTGGTCTGAAGATGATGGACAGCTGACATTGATCCATCGCTGATCCTGTACCATCAGTGGACTGAGAGCAGTCCAGAATAAAATACACTACTGTTTGCCACCAGAAATAAAGTCTCTCCATTCAACTCTTATGCTGGCCCCTCGGAATTAATTAATTGATAATGATCACAGAGAATGTCCAGTAAGTTATGCCTGGTAGTCAGTTCAGTGGGGTGGGTCCAAAATTTTGAGCACTGTTTTTATTTACTGTCAGAAATTTGTAGTACACTAAACATATTTTTAGAGAAATAAAAACATGCTTGTTTAATACAATATACATGGCTATTAATTAAAATCATATTAAATCTTATTTATTTCAAAATATAAGAATATATTTATAAAATAAATTAAGCGATAAGAAGATTTTTTTCTCCTTATGGATATTACACCATTTCACCATACAGGAATTTCAGTGAACCACAACCGTAATACACACATTAATTTGTACTAACGTTTTCCACACCTAAATGTAAGTGTATATAATTAACAAGGCAGTTAGAGTTACAGTGCCTGATATGTGTTTTATGCCTCAGGAATTATATTGTTTTCATGATGATTAGCTCAGAAGAGAAATAAGCCCAGACAGAGCAACACCCGAACCCAATAGATTAGTTTATGTACACAAAGTTTGTGTAACTTCAAAAATTCTGCCCCATTTGGAGCCTTCCCGCCTCGTGTCTCTCAAGTGTCTCCTTAAAGGTGTTACCGTTTTCATTCCCATCACCCTTTTTGAAAAAAGAACGTTAATCATCACTTGATTTCATATGGAAAGCAGATTATCCTTCGATTTTGATGAATTAAATACAGCAGCTGCCAGACTCTTCATTTGACTAAAAGCAGGACATTCAGCCGAGGCCTCTCGTATGTCACTAAGCCTCTGTCAGGACGGCGCTGTGACAGGAGATGACACATGAAAAGAAATCCTCCTCATGTCTCTAACAGGACAATGGAACATGGCCTTGAGGTGTGTGTGTGTGTGTGTGTGTGTGTGTGTGTGTGTGTGTGTGTGTGTGTGTGTGTGTGTGTGTGTGTGTGTGTGTGTGTGTGTGTGTGTGTGTGTGTGTGTGTGTGTGTGTGTGTGTGTGAAACAAACTGGGACCTTTTACTGCTCTGGATTCCATCCTGTGAGGACCAGCAGTCCCAATGGGGACCAAAGATTGCAAATCACTGAAGTCTGTGTCAGGCTTAAAGTAAGGTTTGAGTTTAGATGTACATGATGAATGGAAGTGAGCGCATTATCCAAAATGCCAGCAGTGTATGTAACTCTGTGTGTAGGTATGTGTGCACTGTGTAGTAGTGGTCTGCTGTATACAATATTTTGAACTTTTCAACATAAAAAAAAATTAACAGGAGTCTTTTTTGTGTTAGTATCTTTGTAAATTAATGTAAACAGTGGTTGACTCTTTGATAAAGCAGAATGTAACATCAGCCCATTCAACAGAGTCAACCACACTATTGTATTTCATGTTCATAGAAGACGTTATCATGAATGAATAGTACAACAGACTCTGACCTCAGCATGAGGTATATATCGCAAAACGGACTGTGGAGTTGATGTTCTCATTTCCTGAAAGGCATGAGCCAATCAAATTACCATTTATTTGATATAATAATCCGATATCAAATCAAATATATCATAATTGTGTTTAAGTCTCGTGGTTGCGACATTTACAAAAAATCATTCAAAAACAACACCATTCTGCTGCTAACAGATGTCGGGTCCTGCATTGTTACTACTTCGTTGTTACTATTGCTGTCTGGGGAGGAACAGGAGAGACCCACTTTATATCTTCATAGAATGAATAATGAATAATGTTTATTTTATATCATAGTGGACTTACTCTTTCACTGTTATTTAAAAAAAATACCTGGACGTTTGGTAATTTTACCCTTTTTATTTCACCTCTGTGCCCTTCATCTTCCTCCTGCCATCCTTCCAGGAGCACAATTCATTTCAGTTCCTGTTTGGGAGGGTCCTGAGACTGATTCAATTAAACACACTTTAATTGGCTTTCAGGCATCCAAACTGAAACTGATGGAGAATTAATAACAACTCAAGTTGGTCTCTGTTTGCAACCTTGGAAACAAAAACAAAAAAAGAAACTCATTTGCCATTTTCCATATGTCTGTTATGAGAGTTCAAAAATAGTCTTGCAGAATACATGGTGGTCACAGTTAGTGTGTGGTCTGAGATCTGGCTATGTAATTCATCTCTTTGTCAGCACCCTGGATATTTGGTGCAAATGTTGTACCCACAAAAACACAGCAGAGGCCAAAGAAAACCCTGCACAAATACAGTATATTTTACTATTCCATCTTTTGCTAGAAGATGCATATGGTTTCAGAGAACACAGCGTCCTCTACAATCATATCCATTAATTAACAAAGCATGATAAAACACTGTCCCTGTTAAGCCTTTACAGTATGCTCTCTCTTATTTGCTCTTCATTGAAGCACATGTGGCACAAAGCAAACATACATCTAATAAAAGATGTGTGTGTGTGTGTGTGTGTGTGTGTGTGTGTGTGTGTGTGTGTGTGTGTGTGTGTGTGTGTGTGTGTGTGTGTGTGTGTGTGTGTGTGTGTGTGGCTCACTCTGGGTCCACAGAAAGAGTAATCATTTGCAAATCCATTACGATTTCAGCATCTAACAAAAGAGGAGTTGTGAAATGGCAGGAAATGATGGCTACTAAAATGAAGGTTTGAAGTTCACATATCATTAACAGCCATGAAATCAACTTTTTCTCTGACTGTGCTTTTCCCCTAGAGCCCGCCTTTGTCTTCAAACAGCGCCAAAGCAATCATTATGCTCAGACATAATGCACTATAATGACAGTAATTTCAGTATCAAATTTTCAAACGTTATGCCTTAATTCATTGTGGTTAAGTAGCTTAGTTGTAATTCACATTTTCTACCCTTCTTAGAGACATTTACATACTGTCTCAATTACATGTGTTGCCTTCAGAGCAGCTGAGGTAGTGAATTAATTTTTTACATTCATATACGACCTTTAAAGATGCAGGTCAGCACATGGCCAAAAGCACATTAGACCACATGTACAAGGACTTCCAGGGTTTGAATTCAAATAATATTGGCGGTTTGTCTTTTGGATAACAGACGCTAAAATCAATATGGTCTTAGCCCATCTCTTAATAGCTTCTGACTCTACTTTCCCATCTGTGGTAAGGAGATCCAAAGGCATCAGTTCCTGCTGATACGCCACATACATGCTTTCCCTTTTAAAAACAAAAAACTATCATCAGAAACTTCTACTACAGTCCTTTTAATTAAATGTTTCTCAAACAGAAGCAAGTTTCGGTTTAGCTGCAGATAAGCACACATTTAGCACCGTACTCAGTGTTAGCAGCAGAAGGGTGGATGTGGGACTGAGTCAAAATAAACTAGTGTGTGTTCATGGTAATGAAAAACATGTCACCCAGTGCAACAGAGAGACTCATTCATGTGTTTTTTAGTAGTTCTTGGACATAGCAGATTTACAGCATGGAGGAATAGAATCAATTAAATTTTATTTTTCTGGGTTTTTCAATGTGATTTGTTGACAGTAATGAAATAAAAATAAGTCAGGACTCCACTGAGGCAACTCAACTTTGATCCGGATCACCACCAAAATCGAATGGATTGCTTTTCGGGCCATATCCTATCTCTCTAACAAACTTCATTAAAATTGTTCATAACTTTTGAGTGACAGACAAACAAACGACAATAAAAAAAAATAAAACGAACCACTCTGATGGACATAAGCCTTGATCTCAAACATAATAACTTCAGTGGTGCTCAAAAACTGAATATTTCCTATCTTCCAGTTTAGCCACCATGCCCCACCTTCCACAAAGGTTTGTCAAAATCATTATACTGGCCGTATTTAGGTAAACGTTTATCATACACACACACACACACACACACACATACACACACACACACACACACACACACACACACACACACACACACACACACACACACACACACACACACACACACACACACACACACACACACAAATACACATATACATAAATTTATATATATATATATGTGTGTGTGTGTGTGTGTGTGTGTGTATAGAAATTCCACGTCTTTATCCACATCTACACAACAATTAAAGGGGGTTCTTTCCTGGTGCGAATGCCACACACAAAACACGCCACCTTGCCATGTTGATGAATGTGGAAAACATCTGAATCCTCCTCTCTCTCTGGATCTGCATCAACATGTGATGATTTCTTTCCTGTTCCGTACACCACTTTTCCACCACCTTTCATTAAAAATATGTCCAGCTGTCTGGACGTGGGCTAAAACATAACCCCCTTGGTGGATATAATAATGACTGATAATTATTTTTATGACTTTGTTAATATTATTCAACTCTATTTCCCTCGCACATAGAGTGCATGCCTTTATTTCTGCTTGCAGTTACATATAAGACATGATATGAGGCAGTACTATGGTGGTCTCATTATAATGATTTGCTGGCATTGTAGGTCTAAACATGAAGCCCTGATAACTACCTGGGCTTGATACATGATAGGCCTTAGACCTACGTGATGCTGGTGATCACTACACAGAACAGTTGTGTCATTGACTGAAATTATTATGAGAGAGAAAGCTGACATAAAGGGCATTTAATTAGAACTATTTTGGCCTCTTCAGACACATTCTAACTTCTGAAGTATATGCTTATTCATGAATCAACATCCCCCTCCTAGCTGACCCTGCTAATGTGGATCAGTATTTTTATTATAAGGCCCCTTGCAGCCATTATGAACAGAACAGAATTTTGAGGGAATCTGACACCCCTGCCCGAGGGTTACAGCAGAATGCTAACGAGGCCACAGCGACATTTCCATCACCATACAGTCAGTCGCACCATACATCAGCTCGCTGCTGAATATCTCCCAGCAACGCATGAAGTCAGTGACAATTTCAGACGTAACACTTTATTAGCATCCCTCCCATACCCACGGTGTAATGAATGAGGCAATTTAAACAGGATTTACGATATCTTTAAAACTTGATTGCTTGGAATTTGAGAATTATTCATAAGACTAAAGCATCATTTGTCATATAGCAAGTGCTGTTTTGGTGAGAACAAATGGTTTTGTTGTAGTTTTTCAAATGAACTCCTTTTCATCCACTCTCCAAATAAGCCATTTGTATGCATATATGTCCACACCATACATGTAATTAAAGCGAATGAGGCTCAGCTGACAACTCACAGAAGTCTTCATCATCATGCATTGTGAGACTACAGAGCTAAAGTAACAGATATGAATGCAGGTGATTATGAACACACATATTTGTGTATTGTGTTACACTACAACTTTTGTTTGCTGCAACTCTCAGGTGTTAGCTTCATATTAACCTCTGGTGAACTTCTCGTATTGAACAACACACTTAAGGAATTATATAATCTCCCCTTAAGTTACATTTCCTTATTTTCACAATGAAAGAGGAAGAGGCTTCCTCGCCTTGTTATAAAGATTATTGTGTTCACTTCCTGAGGCGGTGTGACCATGCTTTGTGTGTGATGCCCAGATCATCTCTCAATTACACCAGGATCCTGAGGCAGAGGGTGGGGACCCAAGTGGAGGACCAGTTAGTCACACTCACACATGCATGCACGCACGCACGAACACACACACACACACACACACACACACACACACACACACACACACACACACACACACACACACACACACACACACACACACACACACACACACACACACACAAATTCGCTGCTGTAGCTTGGAGGCATGGCTTACTAAAGCCACAGCCAAGAATGAGGCCTCTCAGGATAGATTTACACACAAATAAAACCAGTCTTATCTTGGCCCGCAAGTGAACGAGACCTGATTACACGGTCTACATTTCAATTCTCAGATGAAATACAGACAATTTCCTATGGCCTATTTAAACCAATTCCAACCTGCAAACACCATTACACCAAATCTGATATCAAAGTCTTAAGACCTTAAAAAAGTTCAGATCTATGCTGGGAAACTGTTTACGGAAGGATGCTTATTATTTTGTGACCACAGCTTAAAATCTGATGACTTGATGAAAAAACAAATGACAGAAACAATAATGATCATAAAAATATAGCACATTGATTATCTGGTTGGCAAAACATGAACAAAAGAAAGATTTTTTCCTTCATTAAAGGAAATCAGAATAATTTTCTTAAATTAGTTTATTTCAGTTCAGTTTATGTTACCCAAGTTGACATTACTTCAGTTATTGTACATGATACAGTAAACAAAATCAAAATTTTACAGTAAAATCAAATCAGTAGTCTTTAAAATAAGAAACTGAAAAAGACTTAGGCAAATGTATGATGGTGATACAGGCTCAATGCACGATTAATAACTTGCAATGCTGTTGAGGAAACTGAAAAAAACACCACACGTTTAAGTTTGTTCTTGGCTACAACTAGTTTCACAGTAACGCTTATCTGAAATATGCTAACATTAGCCAGGCTACTGGCATTACTCCAGCAAGTACAGGTGTAGCCATAAGAAAAATCCAGATGTGGGTTTTGTTAAATTCAGTATTTTGTTTTGGTGGAAAAAGTTTTATTTTTTTCTTTAAATGTTTTTATTGTTGAAATTGACAGCTCACAATTTACATATTCCTGCTTCGAATATCCATGAGCAATCATACACTTCATTCACTTCATTGATTTTCTTTCAATTAAGATCCGGAGTTAAAGCAGAAGAACGGAAATGGATGCAGGTGGAATGTTTTATTTTCTGATTGTATTTTAAAACAAATCTTTTGAAAGGCAAATAAAGATTAAACACCCACCTGCAAAATGTTGTATATTGCAGTTATTGTGGGAAAAAAATACATTATAACTGCAGCTTCATATAACCCTTGGTGTTGTTTGCTTAAATTAATTCAAACTTAAATTAATTCTGCATCTTTTCAATGGATTTTCGATAAATTCTAAAGGCCACAGTCATTGGTTGTACTCTCAAGAACTCAAGACACTAATCACAAGGCCACTGTGAGTTAGTAAATTTAATACATCTCTTCAGTTACAAAGAATGTTCATCATCTACAGTATGTTAATAATTGGCTTTCTTTTAGTTGGAAATCATAAAAGTTTATTCAATTTAATATAAATAAACTTTAAGAAAGGGCAATACAATATATTATATATTTTTTCTTTTTAAATACTGTATGTGTATATATATATATATATATATATATATATATACTATATATATACACTATATATATGCACTATATATATATATGTATATATATATATATATATATATATATATATATATATATATATATATATATATATATATATATATATATATATATATATATATATATATATATAATGTATGCTAGCGGAAACCTCTGGAACCCATGGCTGGGCGCCGTGATTGGTTGGGCGCTTGATTGACAGGTAGTGGGTTGAGTTGGTGAGACTTTCAAGTGAGCTTTTCAAATCTATAGGTGGGGAGATATACACTAGTCACAATAAGTTAGGGATATTGTTATTTACATGAGTCCTTTTCTGATTTGTTCTGAATCTTAATAAGTCACCTTTGAAATTACTAATAATGAATGAGAAGAAACACCATTTTCATCAGTTCAATATTTATTACCCCAAAAATTTAGACAATAACAAGGATAGCCCCAAATAACAAAAATTGGCAATGTCAGTAGCAGGTGTTTCCACTATTTGCCGCAATGACACCTTGACACCGACGTCTTGAGCTCCTCACTAGCCATATTATGTTGTTCCGAGGCAATGCGTTCCACTCTTCCAAATGTGCTACACGCAGTTCTGCCAGATCACTTGGGTGTGGGGTACGATCATCCAGTCTCTGCTTCAGCTGGTCCCAGATGTGCTCTATGGGATTCAGGTCAGGGGACATTGCTGGCCATACCATATAAGGAAGTCCAAATTCCTGAAATCGAGCTGAGAACATTCTGGCACAATGTGGTGGAGCATTATCATCCATGAACAGAAAGTTGGGGGTGTCCTGGCGGAATTGGGGGATGATGATGGGTTCTATGATGTCTCTAAGGTAAGATCATGCAGTGACTTAGCCATTTAAAACAACCAAATCTGTTATACACTGGCTGGTGATGCCTGGCCAGACTGTTGCACCTCCTCCACCAAAGCAAACCCTGGCAACCATGTTGGCCTTGGTGTATTGCTCACCTCGCCTTCCCGTGCAGTGCTGACGACCATCATTTCTGTGCAAGGATCAACCAACAATCATCGGTGAACAGGACGGTGGACCACTGCTGCATTGTCCAGGTCACATTGTCTTGTTCCCACTGCAAACGTTCATGGCGGTGTCTTGGTGTCAGTGGAAACACCTGCAACGGTCGTCTGGCATTCAAGCCAACCCGATGGAGTCTGTTGCAATAGGTTTGTCTGCAAACCTGAGTACCACTCACATTTTGTAAACAGGCCTGCAGCTATGTGGCAGTTGTATAACAATGTTTGAGTGCATAGGTCGTTAGGCCCTGGTCGTCGTTGTGGTCTGTCACTCGTGGGGCTCCACTCCTGGGTCTGTCACAAACTCTGCCAGTAGTTCTGTGTCTTGATGCAAGTCTGCTGATGACCCTTTGAGACACACCAAGTTCACAAGTAACATCTGAAGGCCTGCCACCGACCCGAAGGCGCACTATGGCCAGGTAGGGCTGCTTGTCCGTTAAGTGACGTCGTGTGTTCATAACTGTTTGAATGATGAACTTGGAATGGGTTACTGACAATCCCAGCTTTTTATACCCACAGAATGTTGAAATTGATGCCACATTGAAAAGTTTTGTCTTTTTGTACTTTTTGGTATTGGCCCCAATATGTAAGGCACACTGTACATAGTGAGACCAATATGTGGAAAACACAAAATGAGGTGTGTCTATTACCCCAATACAATTGCCTCCCTATCCCGAACATCGCCGAAGTGAAACAAACACCCTATGTATTACAGCCAATGAGTCTCTCAAAATGTCCTACCTTATTGTGAGTAGTGTGTGTGTGTGTGTGTGTGTTATAATATATATATATATATATATATATATATATATATATATATATATATATATATATATATATATATATATATATATATATATATATATATATATATATATATATATATATATATATATATATATATATATATATATATATATATATATATAAAGAGAGAGCGAGAGAGAGTGAGAGAGTGAGAGAGAGAGAGAGAGAGAGAGAGAGAGAGAGAGAGTGAGAGAGTGAGAGAGAGAGAGATAGAGAGAGAGAGAGAGAGTAAAAGTAAAACCATTCCCACAATTGATTAAGTGAATAGTGAGGAATTACTGATTTTCCTAAATAAAAAATGTTAATCATTTATTGGGTCTCCTCAAAATAAGTGTGTGTGTGTGTCTGTGTGTGTGTGTGTGTGTGTGTGTGTGCGTGCGTGCGTGCGTGCGTGCGTGTGTGTGTGTGTGTGTGTGTGTGTGCGAGCACACGTGCGTCTGGGTGTGGGTGTCTGCGTGTGTGCACATGCACGTGTGGGGAACGCATGAATGCTTGCACGTATGTGGGGGTTTTTTAATCAAACAGTCATATTGCAATGCGTCAGCAAAGCTCTTGATTAGTTGTGGTTTTATGTTTGGATGGTCCATTTAATTAGGTTATGTACGAGATAAAGGCCAGCCAAAAGTAATCACAAGGATTATTTACTCTTGTTAATTGAGGCTCCGATTTAACACCACAACTAAAGGTTAATGTTCTCTTGGTATATTATTTACTCTCCATGCTCTAGAGACGGCTCACACCCCACAATGGAGGAAGAAATGGAGGCTCCACAGGTAATGGGCGGCGGGGATGCAGAAAGATTTGTCAAGTAGTACTGGCAGTGGTTGAACTTTGGACATTTAACAGCAGCACCCTAAGCCGTCTGAAAAAGTGTGCAGCCTTCATTTTAATAATCTTTCTTTGGCACCGGTGTGATGCTCAAGTTTCCTGGAGCTTTAGGTGACTGCCACTCATCACCACTCCTAATCTCTCTTCTAACCAACCACAGATAATTCTTGGTGCACATGTAAATCATAGAGCGAGCTCTAGAGTGAACTGAAAGGTAGATTCCAAGTGACATTGTGTGATTAATTCCGCCGCTGTCTAAATGACCCTTCGTTCTGTCTTCATAGGAAAGCTGCTCTAATAGTCTTTCCAAAAGTAATTAAAATTACAAAAATGTGAACCTGTAGGTTAATAAAAATGGTAATTTAACTAGTATCTGATTTAATTGAGTCTGAAGAAGCACTTAAATGCCTTGGCACTCTGGAAAATCTACATGGCTCAGCGGCAAAGAAATTGGAATATCCAGCTGTCAGGATAATAAATTTGACTATTTCATCACTGTAATCTTCATACAATCTCCCTTTGTGCTGGTCTCTAGCGCTCAGCGTTAATGCCATAAATCATCTCCATGTTTAGAATTATTTCACATGTTTTACAATAATTGTAATGTACTCCGAAGAGCAGCCACTGTTCTTAAACTGTGTGAGTCTGGAAAGCCGTACACAATGTTCCACCTGTCAAACTTTCTGACCTAAAAAATGACACAGAGCAGGGTTAGAATTACTTCACTCTTCAACATTGTGATTCACATTTGTATATAAAGTACATTAATAGTAAATTTTATAAGTTAAATAATAATAGCAATAATAATAATAATAATAATAATAATAATAATAATAATAATAATAATAATAATAATAATACAGGTTTTAGAAGATATTCATGGTATATATAATTTATCATGTAGTATTTTTTTTTTATATATAAGGTGTCTTTAACTATCATTAATGCTCACCATGAACAAGTAAGAATATTGGAACCTTACACTTTTATTGATCAATGCTTGTGCACTGGTTGGATTTCATGCCAGAACAACTACAGAAGAAGATTAAATCAGTTAGAACCAGGGTGTAAATTTGTTCTTGTTTTGTTTTTTTGTGGAATTTTTCTAGACAATTCTGCTGTTGAGGTTTTTGTGCTGTTATAACAGTGCATTAAATTAAATTATTTTAAAGTTGCTAGACTTGGATTTTCTGCAATGAACATGTGGTGATCTTTCTCTTGGTTCGAGTTTGCTTTTTAGTACACATACATTAATTTTATGCTGCTTGTATTTTAAATCATAGCGGAATTATTGGTTTTATATTTGCAGTTTAAACTGATTATTCTTCATATGCTTGTTCCCCATACTAGTTAATCAGGTTGTCATATTTCTAACATTTTGATGAAATTATCTTCTTTTTTTTACAATAGCCTTCTGCTATATTTTAAGTCACCATTTAGCACTATTTACAGTAGTTTTTATAATTTTCAGTGGCAAATTCTTCTATTTCTATGCTGTCATTTTTCGACTGCAGATAATACACTTACACCACTGTTCATTTTACAGATTCAAGATTGTTAGATTTGAAAGATTCTTCAATTAAAGGTGTTTCATTTGACTTTTATTTTTGACAAACTTATTTATGATAATGCAAAGGGCCACTGTTTACTAGAATGACCAATTAAATACTTCCATTTAAAGCTGCTTCATGGAGCCTCAGCAGAGTAGTTAACACACAGCATCTAACAGTAGATTGTTAGATGCTGAAGACACACTGCTACTGTCCTTTAATGCAAGAACATACATGTAACTACACAAACAGTTGGCTACAATTGGAATTATTTGTTCATTAATTATATCAATGATATCAGCTAATCCCAAAATATTGTACTTAAAATAAGTAGCATACATGTACAGACACACTGTATGAAAACGGACAGTTACAGTTATATGTATTTGCTTCTTAAAATATGTTTTAAAATAATAATTTTTCTCCTTTTAATCTAATTAAATTGCATTTATTTATGTTATTTACAGTTGATTTACAATTCAGACAGTTTCAAATGACAGAAAATTTCTATCAAGCATTTGTTCGTTTCTACTTTACAGAAGTTGATAAAAAAAGAAAGAGAGAAAAAATGAATGAATGAATGAATTGATGAATGAATGAACAAACAAATGAATGAGTACATTCATGCAGCACTGGCATGCTGTGCTACCATTGTACTCTGGCATGTAAAATTGTGTCATGGGTCCATGATTGTGGATGGCTTGCAATCAGATGAATCTTTCAGGAGTATAATTTCTTTTTTTCATTTCTTATTTATATGATGCCAAAAATATGCTCCCAGGGCTATCGTTTTTCTGTGGCAGTTTGTGAAAAGAGAGCAAAGAGGATTTATCTTCTTGACCCATCACATGAAGACAATGAGCAGCAGAATAGCGCTGTCCAACAGGGAGGGTGGCGGGTGGGCACACCCAGCCATCTTCAGCCCTCCCTCTAAAAAACGGGATCACGTTTCAGGTGAGAGACCCATTACCCTTGGCTGTATCAACCTTCACTGCTTTGCAAAAGAGCCAGTGCATGTGTGTTGGTAGCAGGGATTACTGCATGTCAGTGTTATATCTCTGACTTGTTTTGACTAGCTTGGCCTTCAGGTTTCTGATGGCACACAGCATTAAATATCTGCAATGGAAGTAAATGGACAAAACAGTTGTCTCCAGTAAACACAGCAGAGTGTTGGCCTTTGCATAGAGATGGAAATAAAATGGTACTGCAGAACACAGTACTTTTCAGTAACTGTTTGCCCCAGGGCCAAGTCTAATGGTTTACTCACTCCTCAACAGACCCTCAGGCTCCGGGTAGTTTCACATTGTCAAGCTGCTCTCATTAAGTCCTATAAGTCCTGGAGAGATAAGCTCTGGACAGTCACAAACTGGAAGCCTTGCAAGTAGAAGTGCAATGGACTGACAAAAACATTTACAATCCAAACTACATTATTAAGTTGTAGTGCTAGGTTGAAGACAAAGTTCTACACATGTTGCTTTTCAAACAGATTTTTTTTTCCTTAAGAAATACATAGCTATTTATTAGTTTCACACAAGTTTATTTCAGTTGAAGGGCCAGACAAAATTGTTGTCTGCAGAAGATGAATATGATAATGAAATTATATGCAAATTAGTCTCTAAGAAAGACCTTTATACTTACATACAGAATTAGCAATATACTGTACATCACCTGATGGAGTTGAGACACTGGTGTTGGTGACGGCCAATGACTCTGCTGAGTCCTGTGAGGCTGATAAAATAGAACTGTGATGTGAAGGGTGGTGTGAATGAACTACAGGTACAGAGAGATTTATATTTTTTTTAAAAAGACAGCAGCAAGATGATAGGCTGACATTGAAGTTATGTTGCTGTGCAGTTGGATAGATGTGACCAGCCAATGAAAGTGCTGGTATCCCATTTAATAGTCACAAACAATGTACACAAAGGCTAATTTAAAAGACTGCACAAATAAGTAACTGTTGCCTGAAAGTCATATCAACAGTTTGGACACACAAATCATTTACTTGAGCATTTGTAAAATGGTCATGCTAGCGCAGTAATATGATTTATACATTGGCTCTGTGATTCCCTGGATACTCTCACAGTCACCTGTTCCACTCATATCTTCTTTAATCTTGAATAAATATGGCAACGGCTTTGTTTGACAATGTTTGACCATCGCTCAGTAAAATATGCACACTGGCCTGTGGGACTATGGAGTAAATTATAGACTGCTAATCCAATGTGTTTTCATGAGATAGGGTCTCACATAGACACAGTCACTTTTGTTAATCTACTCATCTATTCAGCCACACTACATCTGACTCATGTCTTACACATTAATCAGCATAAAAGGCAGAGAATTGTTCCTGCTTTCTTTGGTATGCAAGATTTTAATCTGGCCAGCAGTCACGTCTTCTGTTCTGATAAATACAGTTTTATTTGAGTGTATTCATATATGTATTTGTTTGTTTCATGATGTATAGAGGACTTTTTATGTCTCTTTTCTCTAGTAAGGACTTTTATGTATTTCACTTAAGGGTCCTGCAACTTTTTCTAATCTTCACTATGAGGGATGAAGATCTGTTTGATCACTATTTTCTGCCAACATGAACAAGATTTGTTAACTGGATGGTCTTTAGCTGAAAATGTATATCATGGACTTCTATTCAATAATCAGGCTTTTCATTTTAGGTGTTGTTTGCTTTCTGTATGTTCCTAGCTCTGTCAGTCAAATCTAAACTAACAACAGGAGGCCCAGAAAATGCTGTTCCTTATTTGGTCAGGAGTATTTCATGCTTTAGATAAATACTTATTGTACAAACCTTACACTACATGTCTCTACATGTCTGTTGTGCTAGTCAGACTTAATCCACAACAGTGATTTTTCTGTTTTTGTACTTGTTTTTATTGATATTTCTCCACCAGTTCTCTCCCCACATGTTCGAGCCAGTATCAGAATCACATTAGAAGAGCTGACAGTGGTGGGGTGCTGGAGGACTGAACCAACTGTAATTGGGGGTGGTCGTTCTTATTAGATTTTAAGTCTATGTCTTTTATTTACTCAAAGGGGTAAAATTGTCTTTACTTGAGTAATACACTGGATATTTCAGATGAAATTCGAACTTTCAAATGTTCCACTATTTGTAAGAAAAATAATACTGTCAGTTTCTGTTCATGTTGTTCATGTAACAATGAAACTAATCATTTAGTTGTTATTTATGAAGGTGTCTTGATGGGATTTGTTCAGCTGTTCAGGAGCTGCAAGACAAATTCTTCCACCAATCATTCTGAAAGTATTTAAAAACAAAATTCTATATCTATTTAACACATTTTCTCTCTTCTCCTCTTCGTTTTACTCTTGCTTGTTAAGGTTGAAAAAGATTAGGGCAGAAGAGTGCATCATAAACTGGCTGCAGGCCTCAGGGCAGCCGTGTCTGCTCCAAAGCTGGATAATCTCATATCAGTGTGGCGTGTTCATTTAGCTTAAAAGATAGGACCGTTTTAGAAGCACCTCCTTAGGTTATTATGAAGCTTTTCATACTCAAGATGATAACTCAGTCTGGCACCTGTGTAATTTACTAATGACACATGATTTTAGCCTGCTCTGACGGTGAGCTGGGGAGGAATTACAGCACACTGTGAAGACTGTGCAGATATGCCAGCCACTGACATTGAGACAGAACCTGGTTGGGCTGTGTTTTTTTAAATTCTTTAATTAGGTGTGTTTACTCTGTATTTTATTTGCAGAGATCACAGGAGAGCCTAGGGAAAGGTAGATTTAATTAAGGGACAGTGATGAAAGCAAGCAGCTCACGCAATCTCCAAAGTGTTTCCTCTGATATTACTGCAAAATATCCTGATGACAGGTGGTGCTGGGGAGGAGTTGACACGGCTGTGAAAGAGAACAATTTGGATTCATTCTCACCATGTGTAGGTGGGAAAGTGTGATAGGTCCTGTGTTATATATTACTGAACTCAATTTAACCACTAAATAATACCCCATTTAGACGAACAGGCTGACTCGGGCAGGAGAGGAAGATTTTAGGAGTGGAAACATAAAAAAGATGTGATTGCACATAAAGGAATTCTGATGATCGGTGAGATAGAGGAAATGTACGAGCAGCTTTGCAATTAGCAAGTGCAGGCCTGCCACATTGTCAAATGCCCTCACGCTCTGTCTCTGCGATAATTGTCACAGCCCGTCTCTGTTATTACAATCTGTCATAGAGTCAACCATATTCATTATGCATTCTTATCTGCTTGTGCTTTAACATTTGCCAGATGGCACATTGGTATCAAATGATAATAATGATGTAGTAAGGAAATTAAGTCTTTATCAAAAGCTACTTAATGCTGAAAAAAAGGTTCTAAATACATTGATGTATCAGCTGATCCTCGATGATCCCATCTGTGGAAGTGTAAAAGGTGAATCATTCCACTTTGTAGTCACAGAATATGCGAATCAGAAATCGAGGCAGAAATTAGATTGAGTTTAGTTTAACTTATCTCATCTCACAATTCAAGTTCGACATAAGAAGAAATCCCATTTTATACACGCAGATCTAATCTGGTTTCTATCCAACGGTGAAGTCTAAAAAATGTGTAAGTGAGATGTAAGGACTCTGAGAGCTCATAAACCCAAGAAGCTGTCAGACATTTTATACACCTGCCAATTCCCAACAAAGGGATTTACCTTTGCCACAAGCTGCAGATGCACCACTCTAATTAATACACAGACTCTCAATCTCCTTTAAATAGAGACAAAAGAGTAAGGCCACATGGTACTGTGTGATTTTAAGGAAGTGACGTTTTTTTGATCTACAGTTTCCTTAATTCCTGCGGCATCTGTGCATCAAATTATTGCTTTTATTATGAGAACAGGACATTTTTTTAATTGATAAAGATACATAAGTTCAGTCACTTAACTCAAAAAGATGTATTTGTTTCATCAGCTGGCCGTCTCGCGGTCAAAACTGAGGAAGAAGTTTTATCTCCAGTAGATGTCTGTTTGATTGCAGCTGCTGTTAAACCCAGCATCATGCCAGACATAAGTGAAGGTAGTTTGTTTGACATAGGAAACATATTTAAAAAAGAACAAAGTGACAAAGTGGAATCAATGGTAACTAGCCATACTAGTAGTTATGAGAGATTTAAGGTAAACACAGCTTCTGAGCTAAGTGCTTCCACCAGAATGCTGACATGTTCACACCAACAATGCTAAGGTGTAGATGTTCAGAAGGTGTGATGTTCATCCTAGCCCATCAGCTTGTAAACAGTGGATAATTAGCACAAAGTTGATGCTGAGTCTGATGAGAGGGACCACATTATTACAAGAATTGTTGTTATTATTACTATTACTATTATTATGATTATTTCCTGACCCATGTCCTACCCAGTCACAGCCCTACACAACAAGCAAGCCAGCAAACAAAAACAAGGCAAAAGCATCTCCTTCAAGGAGGTAACAAAACAAGGAAATCAAGAAATCACAGCTTCTCCTCACCTGTTCCAGGGCTTTCATGCTTCACAAACTTACATATCGCGATTCTTCCATTAATCTCATCTAAAATGGGTGTAAATCCTGGCAGTAATGTCTTTCCTCCTAAGAAGTAGGCTCGGAACATTCAGAGAATTTCAGCAATGCACAATAAATAGCTGAGAAAATGGGGCTCGTGGGGACGGAAATCATGGCCCTAGATTTTCCTCCCTCTGTGACATCTTGAACAGTTCAGGAATTGTGTGCAAAACTTGTGGGAGATTTGTCTGGTGACACAGACTTTTTGTTGCATTTTTTAAACTATTCATTCTCAGTTCATTGTGATCACACCTCGTAAGGCAGGATTAATGCCCCAATTCTGCATTTGCCCACATATCACAGTTAATGATCTTGATTTAAATCACAACAAGGTATGTAGGAATTCATATTACTACTAAACAAGACGGTAAATCGGTATTCAGATTCTGGTTTTGCTCTGCACCTATCTTTGACATTTGGAGTTTGCCTCCATTCTCACTTTATTGAATGCAAGTGTACCAAACTGGGACAGCTCACTCATATATATTCTGTTTCTCCTTTCTTTACATTTGTTTCTTTTTGAGTTCAGACACTTTCTATGTTTTGTGTTTGGCTGTCAGATCTTAAGGAGATGGGCATGCTGGATAATCATGTCAGTTAGGTAGCTTTACATGAGTGAATGATGCAATGACCTCGGGGTATGAACTAGGGCTACTTTATAGCTTACCACAAATTTTAAAAATTTACAGAGTCTAGTGAAAGCTGAAGACAAAATCAACAAAAGTGGCAAAAATGACAGGTGAGCAAACCAAACTACCTATAGACTTATAAATAATTTCAGGCTCAGATGGGATAAATTAACTTCTTGCAATTATTTTAAGCCAAACGGGCCTTATATTAAGCTAATGGTGCAATTAAAGTGATAATAATAAAAAATGTGGTTAAAAAGTAATAATGGAATATATGCATGAAACAGTCAAGATTTGAAGTTCAGGTGTGAAATTGATCTGAAAAGCATAAGAATGACCTCCTTCTATCATCTGAGGCTATAGTTTCACATACAAACCTCAGTGCTGAGTTCTACCAGATTCACAAGTGACCTGCATCTGGCTCTGAAAGTCTGCATGTATATTCAGGACAAGTCACCATGTCAAAATCAACAAATGATCACATTTGTGAGAATATTTGTGACATTTAAACCAAAATGGATGTACAAGAACAAAGGTATGCACGACACGTTCACCTAGAGGAGGGTTTTGTTAGAGCAGGTTTTGAATTAGTGAGGATCTGCATTATTGTCATCATCTCTGGATGCTCAAATTCTAAAAGTCTAAACAAGTTCCAACTTCATCCCATTCATGTCGCATGGACACAATCACATGTGCACTCTATTTAGAACCACATATAAAGGTGATTCAAATCGAATTTGAAAAGAAAAAAAATACCAGCATAGCCTGTGTCTGTTACCGATGATGAAGACGCTTTATCAATACAATACCACTGATTTATAATCTACATTTGTTGCCTAGTGCTCATTTAAACATGAAATAAGAATTTACACAACAATGTCAGATCAGTTCAAATAAAATTCTTACTTTGATGCTTCTCATTTGCATTTGTCATCAAGGTAAAATACTGCAAACTATAAATGAATTCTCCTGTGCATCTTACTGGTACGTCATGACCTTCATCTTTGCCATTTTCACCTAAGGTATCTGTTGCTGTATTACAGTACATGTTCCTGATGAGGGAATAACACACATTACAGTGATCAGGTCCCCTCAGTGGGAAGTGTCATCCAGCGCTCCATTTATCACATTTTCAGCAATCCAACAAACTGAAGTGGTAATGCTAAAGGTAACACCTCCATAATTTTGTGTCACATCTGTTGAAACCCATTAAAAATGACATTTTTCTCAGTTCATTTACAGTAATATGCTGTCAAAACCAGAACAAACTGCTGCTGAAAATGTAAACGTCATTTTATGTGCAGCGTGGGTTTTCCATGGAGTTCTAGTCCTTAATTTAATCACTGAGCAGTGGAGGAGGAGAGATGCCTTTTTTGGTATTGTAAAGTAAAATTGCACACAGAGACAGTTGAGTATTGAAATATAAAATATCTTCAGAAATAATGATAAAAAATAATAAAATAAACCTAATGTGGTGTACCAAAAGAAATGTTCCAAGATGCAGCAGGTTTTGGTGACGCATGTCTGACAAAGCTGGAAGCATGCCTTCACAGAGCCAACAGACAGCAGCTTTAATTACAGCAAGAGCATTAATGACATTTCTCTCCATGAGACAAATGACTAACCATTATGATTCACTTGTTGTGGAGACAGGCCTCAGTCTCTAAATGTGATGTTGTTGTGATGAGGTGTGAAATTACATCTATAGGATTTCAGACACTCTACCTATATGCTCTTTATGGAGGCCCTTTCCACTATGTGAGCCCATTTCATTTACACAGACATGTATTTTGAATGATGCAGAATGATCAGGATCATTTTCAGAGTTCACTGCATTGATAACTGTTTTCTTCTATTAAGCTGTCAGAGCTGTGAACAAACAGAAACATCTGGATTTGATCTCTCGCAGCCTGAGGACCTTGACTAATCACCAGAGCAACCCAAATAAACTATTGCAGATGTGAGATAATTACAAGCAATAGTTGTCCAAATAACTTCATTTAAATTTGACCAAGTTACCCATTGGTAATGAGAGGTGATAGTCCATTGACCTGTCTCACTTCCCTACCACGGTGCAACAGTCCCTACCTGTGTCTGGAGGGTATTCTCTGTTTAAAAATTCCATGAATGAATGTTCATAATTCTATGACCATATAGCCTAATTTAATTTAAAACACTTTAAAACTGTTTTGGTAGTGTTACATAGAGAATATGCGCTGACACGTGCACAGCAAATTCTCGAAGACAAACAATAGCTGTTATAGTTAGAAATACAAGCTGCAAAGTATCCTCATTAATTGTATAAAGTAAGTTTCTCGCCAAAGGATTGACAGAAATGGTGTAATGCTGGGTTTCATGGGTAGATACGCTGCTAATTGGCTCTTTAAAAGAAGGTTAAGGCATGTTAAAGGCCTCAAGTTGGTCTTTTCTCCTTCAGAGCAAGTTTTGAGTGCCAAAAATAATTAGGGCTTTGCTGATTATTATGGACCCCATATCACACTAAGGCAAAACAGACAGCAGGAAGGGGAGCTTTATGAGTCTCACTTGAGGTATGCTGAGCTGACGCTCATTATTCACTGTATGTGCTGTTTGAAAGATAGATTACATAACTATCAATACAGGTTACATAATGATCTGGAGCTTTTAAAACCACCATTTGCTGTTTGTGTGGTCATCATTAGCGTTGAATGGAAAATGTGTGGAAGCTGTTTTATTCATGGCGATGACTCAAACCAAGCGGAGGCCTAAATGTAAAATTGTCATCTGCCTCATCCCCAAATATCTCAACATTGTTTTACCTACATGATCGATGAATTTCTTTGTTGTTATAAACCCGACACTAACCTGTGAAAATATGCAGATTCATTTTTGTTCATGTCATAGAAGTCCCTGATTAAGTTTCTGAGCATTGTGCTTGTTGTCTTTATCGTTTCATAGAAATAAAGAAGTAGGTGTGAATGAACATCCTTTCAGTCTACCTTCTTAAAAAACTAACCTTTACAAATATGAATTCCTTTGACATAAAATATTAAATAAACAACCTATTAATGGAATCTCTAGTTAATGTTCGCTGTGGCAGAGCAGAGCTGTCTCTATTTTCATAGCTGTTGTGCTTATTAAGTGACCTTTCACTATAAGCCAGGAGGAGCAGGGAACAGGTGTGTTTTCTCTCCTAATTTATGGTGTTTACAGGGTTTAGTATTTAAAGGTATGGCTGCTGAATTAATGTGAAATATTAAGTGAAAAGTCCCTCTGTCTTTAGAGTGGGGTCTGCTGAGTGTTAAGCAAAACTCCATTCCATAAGCAGCTGGTTTATGGCAGGGCCATATATGTAGTACAAACATGACCTCCACCATTACTCAGACTGTTTTCGAATTGACTCAGAGCTACAGGCTCAGTTAGCACACATTTCATTTAGTGACATCATTACCTCAGCAGTGACAAAGTGTTTCTATCCTTCACCTAGGAGGGAATGTTTGCTGTTTGTCTGTCTGATCATCGGCAGGATTACACAAAAACTACCTGGTGTGAGGGACATGTGGTAGCAAAGAACCAATATAAATGTACAGTAAAATGTAATCAAATCAAGAAGATGGGTCATGTATTAGGTTTCGTTTTCTTTAAATTTTTACATTTTGGTTCATTTGTCTTTAATGCATAAATTACAGTATGTTCCACACTATAAGGTGCACCAAAAGCTTTAATTTTTCTCAAAAGCCAACAGCGGGCCTTATAATCCAGTGAACCTTATACTGTATATGAAAAAAACTTTAAAATAGGCCATTCATTGAAGGACCGCCTTATAATCCAGTGCACCTTATAGTGCGGAAACTACTGTACTTGATGGAGTATCATCACAGAAGAATCAAAATCAGTGTACACATGTACATACACATACACACACACACACACACACACACACACACACACACAGTGCGCCCTCATTCCTTGTGGTTAATGCATTCAAGGAACCACACGCGATTAACAAATTGCGCGATAGAGCGATGAACTATTAATCTTATTATTTAGGGTAATTTAAACTTTTATGAACCCTCCCCATACTGATATTAAACCAACTTCTATCTGTATTACCTTTTCCCACACTCTTATCTTATGCATGTCTCAAGTAAGTCCGAGACTCATGGAACGAAACGCACTTCCGGATACCGTCAGCCAATAGAATGCTCATACGGTTTCACATGACTGCCTACCAAAAATCCATGATGAGGTGAAGTCGCGAGCGTTGATGCGCGAATGCGCGAGGGCGCACTATGTACATATATGATATAGATACAATCATGTAGCAGATGCATGCACCTTTTAAACTGCTACATTGTCAGACCTCAGTCTGTTTTCCAGCAGCGACCGAGAACAAAGCACTCATGGAACCCCTCAGAGCACTCTTTCTTCTGCTGCAGCTGTTTGGGGGCTTCCACATTGTTAGGTTCCATAATGCTGACACAGAAACATGGTGAGCAGTCAAATGTCCTGGTACTCATGCTAGCAGACCATGTCCCAACTGTTGTCAATTTATCAATGTAGCGTGCACTAGTGGGCACAGTTTGAGCCACCATTAGGACAGGTGCCTCCATCCATCATGGCCAAGTCACTTATTCCACCTTGTCAGGGGAAACTAAATGGAGCCTTTGAAGAAATGTAAACAACTCTCAGTGGACAATCAGTCGAGCCATCTCAACACTCAAGCTGAAGAGCTGAGCAGAGGGAGTTCAGCCTCCCATTAACATCCAGGGCCTTCTGTGCTTATACTAATGCCTACCCATATGCCCTTAAGTTGTGCGGACACACTGATATGCAGCACATGAACTATCTATGTTAGCATTTAAAGCTCTAAGTTGTTTTTTTTTTTTAATGTAATTATCCTCTTGTCCTGATTACCCAGATGCTGCTGCAACAGCATTGGATCTCAGAGTAATATTTCAGGACTTATTTTTTCTTGTGCATTTGCCTTTTTTGTTTTGTCTATTGTAAACACTTGAAAATGAAATGAAAAATGTGAAACGAAATATCTTGTTCTCCAAGATTCTCCAAGAGTCACATTTAATATTTAATGGTGCTGTTTTGTAATATAACAAAATAAAATTCTGGTTGCATGTTTTCATTGTGCAGCAGGAATACACTTAACAATTCATATTTGAAAATGTGTTAAACTGAATCTTGTTTAGAAGAGTTTTCATCTTGACGCCTCTAATCTTATGAGGAGTGCTCCCACCCTAGGCTCCACTTCATTCATTTTCGTTACACTGCTGCACAATACAGCCAGAGGTGAACTAAACTAGTTTTTAATTAAAAGACAAAAAGAAATTAGAAGTTGGGGAATGAAAGAAGATGTTAATTAATCCCTACAAATCAAGCAGGATGATGATGGCACATCAGTCACCACCAGAATGAAGTGACTAACAAGCAGCAGATTGGAGTGTTTTATTTTCACTGATTTAAACCAACATGATGAATACTTTGATCAGTTATCGTTTTTCTAAACAACACCAACTTAGCCCTCTTTAACCCCATATTATGGACTGCCATCTCTTTTTCTCTACTTCATGTTAGCTCTTAAGACTATAACATGAACCTTTTTTTTTTTTTGGAAAATATTTTAACATACTGGGAAAGGCTCACAATACTAACGCATTGTTAACAGTAAAAATAAGTTCTTATGGGGCACAAGAACAGCACTGAGGGAAGAGCTGAGAGAGTCAGCTGAAAAAAGGTTACTGGATACCAAAAAAATTGAAAAGCTGAAATAATGCAACAAAAGAAAAACCTTTAAAAAGGCACATAACACACTGTGTAGCTGGCTGTCAAAGGATACACATTAGACACATCACACACATGTAGGGACAAATTATATTTGTGCACAGATGGAGTTCCTCATTTCGAGATTAAGATGACAAAATTTACGAGCAATTTAAAAAAAAAAATATTTAGGGATGGATGGATCCTATGGATTTAAGATTTCATTTGTTTGATTTTTGGGATTTGATGTGGTTCTGCAAGGCAGTCATGGGACATTTATATCTGTTTGGGATACATCTTTCATTGTTAGTTACTCTTGATTTAACTGGTAAACTGGTCAACAGAGTAAGGATGGCCTCTTTTCCATCTTTGCAGTCTCTGAGCTCAGCCAACAAAGCTAAGCTAACATTATCACCACCTATATATTTGAATAAGCTCAAAAGTGTCACCAACTCCACCCACTACCTGTCAATCAAGCCCCCAACAAATCACGGTGCCCAACCAATCACGGCGCATCTGCCAGAAGGAATCACATGAACAAATTGGCGTAAGGCATCTGCTATGTTAGGAAAAATAGCTTTACATGGACTTCCAAGTTAACATCATTTTACAGTGTCATAACTGTTCCAACAATTTTCATGTTTTTGAGCAGAAAGTCCAAACAGCAAGAACGACACAGAAAACAGCAAAGAATTCTGAGTGAAACTCTGACTACAAGAGAGGAAAGGATTGCGTCACAAAAAGAGCTCTTGTAAGCTCAGTGAAACCCATTATACACCTCACACATGCTAGGTAATTCTGTAGAAAATGAGTAACTTTCCTCATGGTGCGCTGGCATCACGCCCAGTTTCCCCCGCCTCACGCCCTAAGCCAGCTGGGATAAGCTCCAGCTCTCCGCGACCCGCAACAGCAGAACTAGCGTTAGAGGACGAATGAATGAATGAATAATTCTCCTCGAATAGAATGTATATGCATGTTGATGGAAGGGTCTATTTATGTAATCACATGTCTCCATAGGTTTTTCAAAGGTTATAAAATTACAACAATAACATCAATGCATCCATCCATCTTCTTGTAGCAATAATAACAGATGCTAATTCACTATGACCAAAGACATGGGAATACACACGTTAAATCCAGAGAAAGTTCACCTCACTGACGTATATCGTAATGGATTGACTTAAGTTCCACATGAAAGCAATTATATCTATTATGTTCACACATAATTTCAGCAAACCTCTGGCTATGTTAATCATATCTTTTATTTATTGTGAAGGCCCAAGTTGGCTGTTTCTTTCCTTTCATACTTTATATGCTTATTATCTAATTTTCTTTTGAAGGCCTTCATTATTCCCACTCTGAAATTGAATGGTAATTACAGCTCCAATGCTCAGAAAGTCTGAGGAACAGGAGAATGAAAGAGTAGCCCTTTCAATGGTCAATCAACAAAGAAGTACATTAGTCATTATCTTACATTACAATTTCTTGTTTTGTGCATTGAACACAGTTCTGGAAGATAAAAAAAAAAAAGTCCTTTACCCCACTCTCCACAATTATGCATGAGATGAGTATGGTTCCTGTAAAACGTAATATGGAGAACAGGATAAAATAAAAGAAGGGCTGCTTTGATCACATACCGTGTGCCTGAAGGAGTCTTGCCTGAGACGCTTTGATGTGAATCAGTGCATGAAAGACAGGTCCAATTGGCCTGGGGTGACCCTCAAATTTACACTCTTTAATCATGTCTTCCATGTCAGGTGTATTAAAAAAATGGTCTCTCATGGTTTATAATTTTTCACCATGATTGCATGAGGCCACATTCTCAACAGAAGTGTGTGAAAAAATTTGCTGCTCTCAAATATGGTTTTAGTCATCACACTAAACACTCATGGCTGCTGATGAAGGATATTACAGAGGACAGACAGAAGCCAGGATAGGAGGAAAATCCCTAACAGTTGTTGTGTTAATACCTTCATAAACATTGGGATAGCAGCACCTAATTACCATCAGATGGATGCAACTGAAAGGTCAGTCATACCCGTTTTTAGCCACGCTGCCAACAGGGCTCCAGGAATATCTATGCTGCTCTGTATATCCTTTGATTCCTTATTTTCTTCTATATCTTGACAATATGACACGACTGGACGTACTACAATTGTCTATCTTGTATTACAAGCAGGTTTAAATTCCTAGTTGTCGAGCTGTTTTCATGGTAACAGCACCAGCTAACAGATCCATCATAAGATGCTAATATGTATTACCTGTGATCTTTTTCCCAGTGGCCAATGATAACGCAGGAGCAAGTAAAAACACACCCTGCTGTGTAGGTGAAATAGCAATAAAAAAAAAATTAAATAAAAAACACTTGATTCGAACAAATAAAAACTCCTGAAAACTGAATCAAATCAATTTGATTAAAAAAAAACAACAGGAAAATGGAGACCATTTTTATTTTCTGATATATATCGTCATTGTCGTTCTGTCTGTTATTTATTGTTAAGTATATCCAGACCAGACCACGCCCACACATGAAGACCAAATGTGTTGTTTTAAATGAGAGCCCGATGGAAATTGCGAACAGACATGAAACAGACAATTTTTTAATCTCCTAAATTTACAAGGAATAATAGTAACATTGCTTCACAGTGGTTTTAGCGGTATGGCGGGTCGTCTAATGTTCCCAAGATCAGTTGTTCAATTCCTGCTCCCGCCCAGCAACCTTGGAGTGTGAGTCAACAGTAGGAGGTGTCAGCTTATTTCCAGAGCACTGCCGAGGCGCCCTTGAGCAAGGCGCTGTCCCCCTTACAAGTTGCTCATTTGGGGCGCACCAGGAAGGAACTGCACGCCACTCTACCTCCCACTGCATGCTTACAGGCCCCGTGTGTGTGTGCATGTGCTACAGGGGCCTGTAAACACTAACATGTGTTTGATTGAAGACAACTAGAGTGCGCTCTTAATTTTCCTAGTATACAAAATAAAAATTTTTTAAAAGAAATAATGGTGACATTATATAATTTGCTAAAGTTTAGCATTCATACTAAGTAGCATAAACATGGTACACTGAAAAAATACACATATGCAGTATGCACACACATATGCTGCTTCTTTTACAGGATTTGAAAGAAAAGAAAGAAGCCTCATGTTTTGTATTTCAGTCTTAATTTACAAGTCAATACTAATGAATATACCAGCTGCAGCAGAAATGCTATCAAGTCTCTCCTTGCCTAACAACTCAAACATTTTTAGAGGAGTCTGGGATGTTATTATATTGTGGTTATAAATTCATTAATGGAATACGTTAAAACAGGCAGAATAATACTAAACTGCTGCTTGCCTCCGTAGGTAAGAAAACCCACGCACATATTAGCATCGCAGTAATCCAAGTGGAGATCACCTATTGTGTTCTCGTGTCAGATACATGTGTCAGTACTGGAGATCACCTGAGGGGAAAGACTTTGAACAGCTGCGCAAAACATATGAGTTCAAGAGTTTGAGGAACCGTAATTAACTTAAAAGTTAAACATAAAAATGTTACAAAAACCTATTTGTACCAGTGCAGCGTGTGCAGGTTCTCGCTGTCTGCATGGGTTCTCTCTGGGTTCTCTGGCTTCCTCCCACCTTCAAAAACATGCAAATTAAATAAACTGGTCACTGTAAATAGACTATATGTGTGAATGTTGTGAGAATGGTTATCTGTATACCTTGTGGCCCTGTGATGACCTGGCGCTTCTCTCCCATAGTCAGCTTAAATAGGCTCCGTCTATGCACACAAAAAAACATATTTCAGACAGGCATCCTCATGGTCATTTCATCTTCTATAAGATGAATGAATGAAAGTTTATATGATTTCTTCCTTTCTTTAAAACAAATCAGTGGGACATGTTGCTGCCAGTCCTGAACTTCATTATAGATCACAGATCTGCAAAAATCTCTCAGATACAATGAGGTATGAGATGAGATGAGAAGACAGCTTAAAACTGCCCAGCTTTGATTTGTCAGGACGTGCCGTGCAGTTTGCAGAATAATACAAGCTGCAACTAAATGAATGTCTTATTGCAACATGAACTATTAATTAAAGTTAGGTCTATGTGTTCTTGAAAAAATAACAAGCTTTCGTTCACCAGTTCTAATGAACAAAGGAGTTGAAGGTGATCTATAAGGCAGAGAAACAGGCAGCATGAAACCTCATTCCCAGGGCCTGTATACAGTTCCTTAATTTAACCTTCCTTCATAAGAAGCAATTTGACTAGCGAAGTGTGAACTTTTATAATAACATAGAGGAGAAATTGTTTATGACCCAGAAAATAAGTCGCTGAACACCGAGTTCATGAAACAGCAATAGTCAGAGAATGAAAGTATCAGAAGTTTATTGTTGCCTTTAACTTTAGAAACTTGCATATGCTACTTTAATCTTGACAAAGCTTTGCAAATTGTTATCTGCCCATAAACTAAATTCCGTGGCTCTCACTGTGACTCCTGTGTGATTTAATAGGGGTCTTCTTATTTCTATATGGAGATAGAATTGGAAGACAAATAGGATTTAAGGAAACATATTGCCTCTTGTCCCTTTCTGAATACAAAGGGCAGACCTTAGTGCTATCACAAAGAAAACAGCTTAGCAGCACTGCATTTGTTTTCCATTCAGAGAGAGAAGCACTTTGTCTTTCCAATCGTTACCTGTCTGTGAATCAGTTGCTCCATTAAGGACAGCCTAAAGAGGGAGGTGCTGTCTTGAGCTAAATTGCAATTAGTCGGCCTGCAAGTGAGGCCGGCACCAGTTAACTTGGGATATTGGAGTGCAAGGGCCCCGTAATCAGGCTTTGGTCATGTAGAACAATGCATAAAATTAAATTGACATTAATGAATAATTGTGTAATGAAAATGGAGGAGTAGAGTTAATTGCATGTTACAGTGAGTGTAATGCCCAGATAACCTTGTGTCTAATGCTATTCTTAGTCTGACTGCCAAGGCTCTCACCGTGGCTCCTCTCGGCGGGAAGTCATTAAAGCTTGGGAGTAGATAATGCTGTTGTGCCCAAACCCAAAGCAGCTCCAATCTTGCAAAGACTTTCTTTCACAGGCCTTTTTTTTTCCTTAAGTGGTCTATGCTGAAGTCGTTTGTACACAGTCTGAATGAAATTAAAGGTCACCAGTGCTATGCATCTTTGTCTGGATGGGCTTTTAGAGAGGGGACCACTCAGCTACGTGAGCTGTCACACGGCAGACTGAACACCTGAAACCAGTCCAGGGTGCCTAAGGAGGACTTGAGTGACAGCAGCTCTAACTAATGACGCAAATGATCTACACCCTCCTTTTAAAAATTATTCCAACAATTACATGCTTTGTTCAGATGTTTAGTTTGAGTTGCACTTACATGATCAGATGAACAGAACATTTCAAAATGTCACTGACCACATAGTGACAGGCATCCGATGTGATAGTGGTGGTTCCTAGCTGGGAGGTCAGGCCTAATGGGGAAGAGTCATAGAATGAAAGCAGGCTATGAGGTAAAAATGTATTTTTCTCATATTATTTTCTAATTATCATAATTCTTCCTTCACCACGCTGTGAGAGAGACATATAGGAACAGGCTTCATAATCACCTCCATCTATTAGTTTGGTTTCCAGAGCACAACTCAAAAACTGCTTAGTATAATATTAATATGATATGAAGTGGTGCCTCTTGTTGTTGTTTTCTTGTTTTTTTCTTTTTTCATTCGCAGAGTTACGATATAGACCTATTCTGGTGATTTAGTTTGTTTTAAATGACCAACGTTGTTTAACAAAGCTTCCCACTCACAAAAGCAAAATGGTTTCTTTAGCTGGTGAGGATTTTACTATTGTTTGTATTTTTCCAATTCTACGGTTGAAGTGGAGTTGAATACATTTTGTGTCTTTTAGCAGAATATGTCTCAGGTGATTATTATTGGTACTACAATCAATAAATTCATCAATATTTTACATCTACACCTCCTACATACTGAGAGAGGTCTTGATATTTTGGAAATTTTAAGCACTGCTTTTTTTCTTTTGAGAAATATAACGTTTTTTCATAGGTATAATTAAAAAACAATCATAGCAAACAGTTACAATGTACTGATTCTACATCATCAAGTCTGACAATGTTTCCTACAATACAAAAACTTGCTTGACAGGAATATGACTAATTAATTCATGTACTTTACATTATTTAACGTAGAATAGGCTTGTATTTTTTCATGAAGGAATCTTTAATTATGGATAATATTAAATACTACTAGACACCAGTGTGTTTTTTGTGTTGTTTTTCCAGCGTCTGGGAACTGTAGTCATAGCTAAAGGTAATGCATAGAGAGTTTTCTGTTGTCACACCTCCAATAAACAAAAAATACTAAACTGTCTTTCAAACAACAGTTTAATACATCCAAATAATAAACAAATTAATATATATATTTCTCACAGTACCTAGAAATTAATTTGGTCTGCAAGCAACAGAATCAAATCAGAGTTTGTTCCAAATTATTTAATAATCTCCAGGGAATCAGTCGCGAACAGCTGACCCACAAAAAACTTAAGTCTATTGACCAGGTCATAACTCATTCAGACAAAAAGGCAGTGACAAAGACATGTTTCTTTTCTGGATGCTAAAAATTCTGGAACCCCTGCTTGTACACATATAATTAAATAATATCAAAATAACCAAGTCAAAAACAGGACTGTAATAAAACACAGTGCCTCCATTTGTTCAGTGAGGAAGTGACATAAGCAGCCCTGGAGGCAGAAGAGCTGTTACTGAGTCTCCGTTTGGGCGCAGCAGCAGCCTCCCATAGGGAAAATCAGGGAAAAGAACAGCAATGTATCAATTTACAAGCTGCTAATTTACCATTGTATCAGCTCATTAAGCTGGAACGCATCACTGACACCACATTATCACAACACAATGCAATAAATAAAACTAAGGACACAATATGATAGTAATTTATCTCCTCCTTTCTGATAATGACTAGTTTGCTTTTTCCTATTTGCTGTTATTTACTGAACGACTGAATGCATCTTATCCAATCGTAAGTGAACGGTAATGGTAATACAAATTAGAATAGACAGTAACAGTATTTTTTAAAGAAATTAATATTTTCCACTCCTGTCTAGTGTTATTATCTCTGACAACAGATGTTTGTTTGTTTGTTTGTTGACTGTTGATCCGAAAAAAGTTATCAAAAGATTTAGATGAAGTTCTCTTTATGATGAGTTGAAGACAATGAAGAGTTATCTAGATTGGAAGGCTGCTCTCTGTTGATCTGATTATTAATTCTGAGATTTACAGTTACTTTCATTATGAAATGGTTTATATCATTTTTGAGATTTTAGAGGAAATTTAAGATGGAGTTTATCATCAAATGTATCCTCTTCAACATCATTATTTCCAATCACAGCTCGAGAAATGTCATGATTCATGTTTACATTCATGTCCATGGTTTTCAATAACGTCATGAGATTCTGAATTCTGAATGGTTTATATTCTACCAGAGTGACATTCATAATGTGATAACTAAATCTGGAATCCTAGGCACTGGAATTGAAGACAAACACAAAATCCATACCTTTTCCAGTAATAATCTGAAGTCCATACAGAGCATTCAGAGAACTGCAATGTTCATCTTTCTAAGAGATGAGTGACATGTGGGTGACATAAATTTACTTGTAGACGAGACGATCACAATCATCTTGTCTACATCTGCTTATCTGCCCTGCAGGTCAAAGGTCAACTGTTGCCTATCCCAGCTGGATACAGTCAAAAAGGTGCGGTACACCCTAGATAAGATGCCAGCTCATTGTTGGCCGATTAAAATGTCACTAATGATAAAATATCAATAACAGCAATGTCCCTGTGGTTCCTCGTCTCCCTTTGGACTCCAGTCTGCTGTAAACTGTACCTGAGATAGACTCAGGTTACATATATCAATCTCTCATTCCTAACAGTTATACATTTCACTAGAAGGGCTTTTATCCAATGATGTGAGAGATCAAAATTCCAGAGATTTACCTGCATGTTAAGATGCACACAGATGCACAGCAGCATGATGTAATGCTTTTTATCTTATCAAAGACATTTGGTGTATGGCGCCAGGCCCCTGGTGGCCCTCGCTGTATGTGTTTAGCTTCAGTTCAGATATTCTTTGAACAAGGCTCATCTAACACAGTTCACACATGTCTTGTTTCTATGGTGAAAGAACTAGGAAGTCACACCGGAGGAAGTAGGCCAATCAATCTACCCCTCACATACACACACAGTCCTGGATCAGCTACGCTAAACACACATATACGATTGATCATCCTTAGCAGTCATGTTCTCCATTGAATTCAGTTGTTATTTAAGGCTGGAGTGGAGTTACTTGTACTCTGATGTGAGGTAATCAATGCACCATATCCACATGGAGGGGAATGTCATGGTCAAACTGTCTGAGTTGTTATCGGGCAGCTACTGTACATCAAAGGGGTCCACTGGTGGTGTTTAGAATGACTGCCTGCTGGTGTCCACATTGTTTTTATTGGATCCTCACAGCAGGCAGCCCTACAACCATTTGTGCTACTCGTCTCCTCTTCCAGACTCCCCAATGCTCCTGGTTTCCCTTTTGCTCTGGAACAACAAGTATCTGAAGCTTTATCGCAAGCTTGTGAGATTTATCTTTGATGGATCCGGAGTACCGGGCAGGTTTAGGTCACACTGTGTGAAACAGTTTTTATTTTATTTTATGAAAGAACCCATAACACAGGGGGTTTCATTAAAAGAATAATGTAGCTGTTTCATTACATCAGCAAATCAAAATGAAGATTCAAATATGAGTGCTGAGAAAATAATCAGTCACCTTTTCTTTGCGTGATGTCGCTCCAGGCTTTCCGTAGGAGCAGTTCAGAACATGCACTTTGATTCAGGCCACTGCATACTTCTCATCTCTGGGAGCTCATTTTCCACATTTCTTTAACGTATACTCATCTGCATAAACAGATAAATCCAACAATGATCAGGTGGTTAAGTTGTTAATGTCAAACTTAAAAATTGTACGTATATCAAATGGATTAAAAAGTCAACTCTAAAAAAAATTCTTCATAAGCCTTGAAGAAAATGTTTTGCATCACTCTGGTGCTGGAGGCTGTGCTGCCTTACCTGTCTGAAAGAGAGCAATGAATAATTTGATCACATTTTTCATTTCACTCGAGTGCTGAACAAACAGGAATCTGTGATTAACAGTTTTAATTAGGATTCTAACTTGACAAATTCTGAGAGCCTCGCAACGTGTCTAAGATGAATAAATCACTGGCCTGGGATCATCACACCGCTGCCGAAGTGAATGTGCCTGAAGATTACTTTGTGATTCCACATCGTGAGTCAGCCAGGGCTGAGTGTTTCACTAATCCTCCAGCCATCATGTGTCAGGTGGAGGAAGTTTATGTCCACTCAGTGAGCCGGTTGCCCCGCTCAGGTATGGGACCCTTGTGTTTCTTCTCTGACTCTTCAAAGCTGCATATCAAAACTGAGTGGAGTCGCTGACAGTTGGCCTCACGGCATGCAAAACATCTGTGCACCTGTGTTATGAGACAAACTAGAAGCCAGACAAGTATATGTCTCATTCACTCACCTTATTTTTGTAAATCAGTCCACTTTCTTTTTTTACATATTGTTGCTCACAAGTTTAACAGAGGGACACAGGTGGAAACATATATTTTGCAAGTTGATGCAAGATTGAGAGACACTTGTTGAAATAAAACTAATCATGGTAGCTATAGTGGGGAATTGATTTGAGGCAAAATAATCCTACATGTATGTTTGTCTGATATGTTCAATACCTTGAAATTAATTCAATTTCTAACCTTTGAGAAAGGACTCACATCTTCTCTCATATATGCTTGTTTTGTTGGATTGCCGGCAGGATTTCACATTATCTGTAAACGGATTCCCATCACACTGTTAGATCTGGATAAAGGAGTTAATCCAGAGATTGGAGACATTTAAACAGACGCTGTCCACAAGTGTAGGCAGGTTTCGCAGCCACATTTCTAAATCCAGTAAACTCAGGATTTTTTTTTTTAAACTTCTGCCTTCTGTGCTTGGCTACTACATCTTATAATTGTACAATTTTAGAATTGTAAAGACCCAAAAGGAGGCTCAGAATGATTTGAAATCTAATTACAGAGATTTTTCAATATTCCATTTCATTTTCATCGCTGGTTGATGATATGTAAACACTAGTGTCTTCAGCAAACGTTAATACAAGTCAAAAATACATCAAAGCAGCAGCACAGAACAACTCTCCAGGATACACCATCAGATTAAGAAGAAATACAATTAAAAGTCCACCGGAAAATATTACACAGCAGAGTATCTAATGGTCTATTAAATCAAATGCAGCACAAAAATTAAGTAAGATGACAGTAGCCATGAAATTACTGTCTGAATCACTCAGCTGGGATGGAATTTCTCTATTAAACTGTGCAAAGTTTCAGTCAGGGTTATAGGATTCCACTAGTCTAGTGCCTAAACAGACTGTTCATGCAGAATGTGTCAGATCCGATGACCCTCAAAGACTTTGTTTTTCACTTTAACCAAGACCCTACAGGAATGGGAACAAACACCAGGTAACAAGTTAGAACCAGATACCAGTAATCAGTTACCAATAATTTTGTTCCGCTTTTACTCATGAAAACTTCTAATAATTGCTATAAACCTACCAGGACGTGTCTTTCTTTCAGGATCTGTCAGCTTCACGCATGTATATCTTTTTTTTTTTTTAGAAATGAACATATATTATTAACTGCACTGTTATACACAATATGTAGTTTGAGTTCTTTTCAAAAAGGGAAGCTATGACAAGACAATGTGCATCCCGTAAAGCGTCACAATGACTTTTAAAGTAAAGATGTTTTCACAGCTGTCTCCTTTCTGTAGTATTTATTCACGGGAAAAATATGACTTATTTACGAGACAAAAAGTAAAGGTTAAATATTAAAATACTATTATTTATTATAAATATTTGATCGTTTGACTTAAGCTTGTGAAGTAACATGAGAAACCATAAAATCCTGTTTTAGGCCTGTTGATGAATTGCAAATATATAGCTATAAACTGTGTTGTTTCTTATTATTTATAATAGCACTTTAGCTGGAGTTATGGTTGGAGATTCACACTCCTTAACTCATCCTAATGCCAAATTTAAACATCAGTAATGTGCACTGGTGTCTGAAAACCCATTGTAAAATGTTAAATTTAAATCTTAATGATATGCATCATAACTATTGTAATCAGACATCCAGAGCTTCGCCTCCATTATTAATTGTCCAAAGCATAATGATTTATTGTAGCCCTGCAGAGTTATTATTAATTTTCTGGTTGATTATACCTGTGGGCGGCAACAACACGGTTCTGCATATAAGAATCTACTAAATGAAAAAGTATTGTTCACATGAAATGATGTCCTTGGAGAAACAACAGCTCATTTCTACTTTAATCAAACGTATGTAATAGCGCTGTTGATTAAGAGTACGGTGGCATTCAGAGGGGAAATGTAATGAACATTATCTGATGATATTCTTTGTTCCAACTTGAGAAGGGAAACTTTTTGTTGCATGTTAAATCCAAGTAACTGCTATCATTGGCAGGTTATGACTTGGCAATGCATGTCAGAGCTGAGCCCCAACTGCACCTGCACTGCAACAAAAACATGCAGCCCCAGTATATCACACTGGTGTGACACTGGTGGTTTACATTCCAAAGAAACAGTTGAGAGTGACAAGAGTGTGTGTAGAATACAAGCGGCTCTAAGCCAGGCAAGTCTGGGTATGCCTGAGGTGCAAACAGCCGGCCAAGTTCAAGCTTTGCTCAAAGAATCGCCGGGATCTCATCACTTACAGGAATGCACAGGTGTGGACTCTGCAGCACTCAATCCCAGTTAACCCTTGATCAATTTGACACTTTGCAAGGCTGATGCTAGTGGCAAGTTCCATGTGGGTTTGTGATTGGGTCTGATGCAACAAAGGAAAGAAGTCCAGAGTTTTTGTTTTTTTTTTGTCTTCAGTATCCTGGCCAAGTAAATCCCTTGACACTCTCCGGCTCATTTATAGAATCACAGCTGATGGTTGTGTAATAACACTTTTACTCTGATGAGCTTGGCGGGATCGCTAGAAGCATATTAATCTATCCATGTCCAATTAATCAATGCTGGATCACACACTCGTGCTCTTAACTGCAGGCTTATACTTACATTTAGTGACAATAGTTGTGTGTCTTACCAGGAATCGCGTTCCTATGGAACCTTGTACCTGTATATCTACATGCTCAAAGAGGAATTTTTGCATTAGTATTGATTGATATTTGGTACAAAGTTACCATTTGAGTCAGACATGGTTAGTTAGGAAGGCACTCTGGAGAGTTTCATTGATCCCATAACATATCGTTGTCCCTCAAACAAAATTTCCAAGGACCTCCATTAACTAAATTAAATTAAATACCCAATTAAAGAGCTTCACTCATAAAATTAGAAAGGAAGGGCATGATGAAGTATTTTAATTATACTGATTGGGGTAGTTTCTGGACATCACAGCAGTCTTATCATGAGGTACATGACTATTTGTTTGGTAAAGCACATCTGACACACCAGCGCCGAGGAGGAAATACAGCACCCTGCTCAGCCTGTCGTCTCTGGCCACCAAGAAGGAGAGGCAGATTAATTAACAGACCTTTGCAACCAATGAAGACAGGTGGCAATAATCCTGACAAGAGACAGATCTGAAGCTTCTTATACAAAACCAATTTCAGCTGCACTCAATTTTTTTAAAAAAGCTAATCGGAGTGAAGAACGAGAGAGTTGAATCCGTCTGGCTGCAGAATTTGTTTCTCTCTGATTGCCTTGTCAGGATATCTTATCCGATGGCAGATGACCAAAACCCCACCCTCCACGGTTTCTCTCTCTCTTTCTCACTCTAGTCTCTGCTAGAGAAGGACGAGGAGGAGGATGATGATATTGTGATGGATGAGGAATTATTTAAGATAGCTCTTAAAAGACAACACACTAACACAAGGATGAATAAAGCAAAGAAAATTGCTAAAATAACACCTGAGACACCTCCTGATACAAGCAGCTATGAAAATGAAAATGACAACAGTCTGAAAGAGGCCATAACAGAAAAATATGATTGGCAAAAGATTCGGAAAAAAAATCCTGCAAGACACAAAAGGTTCAAGGGCAAAAGTAGAAATTTTTTTTCCTGACCTCAACATGTTTCTGGTTAGCATCAGCTTTTATATAGTAAAACAAGAAGTGGTGAACCAGTTTTTACAGACCGAGAGTTTTATAGATTGAAAAAACTAAGGAAAAAAGTTAAAGACGTGATTGTAGAAGAGATGATTGTGGACAACTCTTTTTTTTTTTAAATTAATTTTGTCTGCTTTTACTTAGTTTGATACATGTTAAAAGGTTAGATATTTCTTTGTTCAGAAAACGCACAGTCCTATTGAAAATCCTCTTTATGTGAATTTCTTTTGGATTGTGTGTCAACGTGATTGTTTTGAAATTTGACTTTTATGAATAAATGTGATTATAAAAATCAGATCAATCTGTCTCTCTCTCTCTCTCTCTCTCTCTCTCTCTCTCTCTCTCTCCTCTCTCTCTCTCTCTCTCTCTCTCCCTCTCTCTCTCTCTCTCTCTCTCTCTCTCTCTCTCTCTCTCTCTCTCTCTCTCTCTCTCTCTCTCTCCACAATTCATTTTCTGTCTTTCCAACCCATATACAATCATGCAAATCCACACACATTGTCTTACACTTCTCCTCAAAGACATACAGATTTTTACTACTTGTCAAGTGTTGATGTGCCTTTCAGGGTTCCGTTTTCACATGGCTAACTAGTGATTCAAAATTAAATGGACTAAAAATGTTTCCTCATATTTAGCAGTATGGTTCCACTGTGAGTAGTAAGTTATAAACACAGAAATCTGCTCTGGGACTTTGATTGGTGTGTATTAGTTTAGCGGTAGTTCACTCTCACAAGGTTGGGTTGTGTATCAGTCATTTGGGAGGCTGTGATTACTGAGGGTCCCAAAAATGAAACGTGTTTGAGGAACCATTTTTCTGGCAATTTTATATATATATATATATATATATATATATATATATATATATATATATATATATATATATATATATATATATATATATATATATATATATATATATATATATATATATATATATATATATAGCATATTTTTATGCAACTTTAATTTAATTTAGATAGTTGAAGCACTACACAATCCAAGCTTTTTAATGTGTACTTTGTGGCATTAATAATCTGTTACTGCATCAGAAAGATCTACATTTGACTGTCAAAAACAAAAGGGTGTCCTGGTCATCCTTTAGATAGTCATTGAATTCCATTTTGAATTCAGATTCAGAAGAGTGTTTGCAAATTCATGGACCAGTGATTAAATAACTCAGTTGAAAATCCTTAACATATAGCAGCAGAATTCTGGTGGTTTGTGTGCAAAATCATCTTCACTGTTAGACAAATTAAATGGCATTAGTATTGTTTCTTATTTCCTCTCCTATGTAATCAATACTTTAATTAAATACTTTATATTTACATACACAGACTCAATGCGGGTATTCAGATTTAAATGAAAAGACGAGGCTAACACATTAGACAGTGAGGTTAATGTTAGCTTTACAGCTGATAAAAGTGAGAAGTGATCACCTCACCCAGACCTGTTTGGCACTTTTTCAGCTATGCCTAGTTGAAGGCAGTCTGCACATTTGGATACACTACATTTGGACATTTGTTTGTTGAAGATGTTGAATGATGGATTTCAAATCTATTAAGACTTCAAGGGAATCTGGTCTTTGAATCATAATTTACAGCATTCTTTTAAATAAACCGAAGTTCTGCTTCAAAACTTGCAGTCCACTGTAAAAGTGTGTAAAATTAAAGTGAACACAATGAGCTGCAACAAACTAAATTGCTTCCATAGAGGGAATTTATTCTAACTATTTATCTTGTTTATTGTCTTGGAGACAATGAGGTTATTTATCTGAACAGAATGGACCCCACTTGGTTTGCAGCAATACAATCAGCAGCACATTATTGTTAGATACTCTCCATTGGCAATTAGTACATAATAATGTGCTGCAGTTGCATTAATGTGATTGAGCATGTCTGCTTTGGGGATACCCACATGTAGCCTTCTTTCTTTTCCGCCACTCCAACTAACCCCTTATCGGGAGAGCCTCAAAGGTCAATGTTAGGATCCACCCTGAGTGTCCAAACACTGTTCCCTCAGGGACATTCATTTCCCAGCAATTGCATGAGCGGATGAAAAGAGAGGCCATGAAGCACGAAGAGTGAAAGGTGAAAAACACACCTCTGTGAAAAAAAAAAAAAAATTCACGGAGAAAATATAATGGTAAATTAATTTCCTAGAGATTAATGTACAAGATAAATATTTTAGTGTGAGTACTTATCTTCTGAAAAGTCAAAAGATGGATTCCTCCCTCCTCACTCCCTCCCTCCCCCCTTGCCTTGCTCTCTGTGTGTTGAAACAGCTTAGATGCATAAGGAGTCTAATGAGAGCAGAGATTCCAAGCTGCCTGATGGCTCTCATCAATCACCTTTCTCCTTTGGAGGCGCGATATCGTCCAGGGGAAGGGGCCACGGAGGGTTGAGTGGGAGGGAATGCATCAGGCTTTTAATCTCAATAAGTTAATAGACTTTCTGGTCCTGCTCCTGCTAAGTAGAACTTCATCCTGTTGTTTGCAAACAAGCAGCATGTACATGGGAGAGAGCTTCTTTGCATTTCCACATTACACAGTTGATTTGCATTGCAGCTGAAATGAGAAGATCTAACTGAAGTTTGTCGATACACCAAGAGAGGCAAGTGGCAAGTTAGAGACTGCTCCATACTAAGTTTAGGAAAAAATATCCAGATCTGTGCTGCAGCAAGTATAAAACAGATATTTGTGGTTGGCAAATATGTTATGCAGTTTTTAAGTTGCTTACTCATTTAACTGAATGCATGTAATGCAATTGTCAACAGGAAGGACACTTGAGGTGTATTAGTCATGACATACAGCTGAAAGCAATGTAGGAAAGAAATCTACAAGATCTTATCAAAATCTAGCATATGAACCTTTTCTGTGTTGTTTTTGGATGTGTCAATTATTTCATGGCAGCAGATCATTTTAGCTCTCCTTTAGAATAACTTTAACTTTGTCACATTACAACATTACGTTAACTTGCTGGGCTTGCACTAGGAGGTAGTATGACCAAGCCACTGTGGCTCAGTGTAAAAGAATTGAGTAAGCCACAAAAAGCCACATTCTGTGTCCAAGACAGCGACGCAGCGCGCTGATGACCAATGCTTGTTGCGGAGGGGGGGTAGGGGGGATACCCCCTGTAAGGGCAGGTACGGGGGGCCTCCCCCGGGAATTTTTTAGAAAATGGGGTTGTTTTCCTGCATTCTGAGGGCAAAATCTTCTGTTCAGTTTACCTACAAAAATATACTATATACTAAGTCAACAGTTCAAGCTGAACTATCTTTATTTCTGTCCTACTTTATGCAGGAATAAATGTGAGATTCAACAATTGAAAACTTGCATTCACTTTTGAAGATACAGACATACGAAATATTACTCAATGTTTATTTGTAAGTTTTACTTGGACTAGAAGACATTTTAACTTTGACCACCACCAAAACCATTGGTATACCATAGTTTAGTTTTGTTTTTTTAATTCGAGCCCAGACTTGATTCTGTGACCACCGAAAGTATTTTCCCTGTCCGTTTCTATCATTCTGGTGTACTCTTCAGATTACTTAACCAATGTCTAAGTTTTTACCCAGACAGTTAATATTCATCAGCGGGTATATGATAGGAACCCCTGACTGTAGATTCAGATGTTAAAATCGACAAATTGAAAGAAGCTTTAAAATTTCCCAGAACTAGTTACCTAGTTGTCTTTCTTGTTCTATAGCAGTTGATTCAACTGTGAATTTTATAAGCAAACTTGTACAGTATATTGTTGGTGTTTAAAAATATTAATTCATTCATTTATCCGCCATAGTGGATCACGGGGAACTGGGGCCTATCCCAGCTGTCTAGGGGCGTGAGGCGGGGGAAACTCCGGGCACAACGCCAGTGCACCACGGAGCGGTGGGAGGAGGCCAGAGAACCTGGAGAGAACCCACGCAGACACAGGGAGAATATGCAAACTACGCACAGAGCGGAACACGAACCCAGAACCGCCTTGCTGTGCGGCGACAGCGCTACCCACGGCGCCCGTGCCGCCTTGTCATTTATATATTTATATGTGTGTATATTTGCTTTAATTTTCCTGCTATCTGATATTATATTTAAGCATCAGATATAATTTCAGATGATGAAATGTATGTGCTTACTAAAAATGAGTGGAATCAAGCAATTATTATTTCTAAGATTACTTTTCTTTTTAATGGTAGATCAATCCCCACCAAACACGCATGAACAAAACGCCAAAACCTTTATCTGACTACTTTTTGATAATACTCCATATCTGCACCATTTTAACAGCATATCTGACCACAAGAAAGATATTATTGCATCTGTCCCTTTAGCTATAGAGACACAAAACCCCTGGCTAATTAAGTATCTCCTTTCTGGACAATGTGTTGTTGTTGCACCCCTGGAGGGAGAGGGGGTAATACAGAATATATGCAGAAAAAGTATTTGGGTTGACTGTCCAGCTATTAATAACGATTGTGTTTGGATAAATAGTGTCCTACTTTCAGATTCTGTGGCTCTAAATATTCCCAGTAGGCTGCTTCCCTCATTTATTGATGGATTGTTACAGTGTTTAAAGGTCACAGTAATAAAACATCAGAATGTAATTAACACACTGTGATTTTTAACCACTGGTTAATGAATTGCGTGTTGACTGAAGTTGTGGCTTGTTCCTAGGGCTAGTGTTTGGATTATCACATGCTATTTGGATTTAAGATAGTCATGAGAAAATGTTAAAAATAATTCTGACAACAACAAAAAAAAAGATCCCACAAGCATGTCAGGCACATCCTTGGTATCTGCTGGATGGTCCTAATCCATAGTATGTCTAAAATGAGGGTTCCTCAAAGAAAGAGATGGACTACTGTGTTTTCTTTGAACTGAGCTACTAAACAAGAAAGCACCAACAGCTTGTCGATGATGTGATGTTCAGGGGTGTCAAACGCAGTTGGTGGAGGTGGAGGTGGGACTAAATCAGGGATCAGCTCTGAGCCCCTTCTTGTTCGCTATGGTGATGGACAGGCTGACAGACGAGGTTAGACAGGAATCTCCATGGACTATGATGTTTGCAGACAAAATGAAAGGAAAGGTGTACAAAACGGTGGTGAGACCAGTTATGTTGTTTGGTCTAGAGACAGTGTCACTGAGGAAGAGAAAGAGCTGGAGGTAGCAGAGATGAAGATGCTGAGGTTCTCTCTGGGAGTGACCAGGAAGGATAGGATCAGGAATGAGTACATCAGAGGGACAGCACATGTTAGAGGTTTTGGAGATAAAGTCAGAGAGGCCAGACTGAGATGGTTTGGACACATCCAGAGGAGAGATAGTGAATATATTGGTAGAAGGATGCTGAGTTTTGAACTGCCAGGCAGGAGGCCTAGAGGAAGACCAAAGAGGAGGTTTATGGATGTAGTGAAAGAGGACATGAAGGTAGTTGGTGTGAGAGAAGAGGATGCAGAAGAAAGGGTTAGATGGAGGCAACTGATTTGCTGTGGCGACCCCTGAAGGGAAAAGCCCAAAGGAGAAGATTTTTAGACCGTTGATGCCCTCACCTTGAGTTTGACACATGCGGTGTAGTTCCGTCTAGCTAGTTCAGTCAGGTAGTTACCTTGGCTGAGGGGATACTTTATATATTAAACACATATTGAGCTGCTTGAACCTCATTTAAACTGATTTTGCCTTGATGGAAGCTGAAGCTCTCTCTCTCTCTCTCTCTCTGTCTCTGTCTCTGTCTCTGTCTCTGTCTCTGTCTCTGTCTCTCTCTCTCTCTCTCTCTCTCTCTCTCTCTCTCTCTCTCTCTCTCTCTCTCTCTCTCTCTCTCTCTCTCTCTCTCTCTTTCTCTTCTCTCTCACTCTCGTTAATAACGAGATGTAGAAGAAGCTCTTTTGCATGAGACCAACTGCTAAAAGATTTATACATATTACAGGAGCCCTTTGATTTACATAAGATCAATTAAATAATTAATTTGCCCAAAATCTAATTTTAAATTTAGTCATCTTTTGATTATTAAGTCCAATGAGTTCAAATTGACTTTTTTATTTTATTAATAACCTAACTGGGAGACTGATCCACAGCTTTGGCCTGTCAAGATTACTCATAAAATCAATCAGAATGCTTTTAATAAAACCGATTAACTTGAAAAAAGACCCACTTTTACTGACTTGTATGGGTGCAATTGCTCAAAGCATCCATCCTCACTGAGCATGTTAAAGAGTTTGTAATATAAAAACAAAAAGGGTGTTTGGGTTTCATTTTGTGGCGCTGCTGTTCCTCCTGGAGAAGATACAAAAGAACCTGATATGGATAGAAACCACAACCCAGTAATTTAATCAGAGTGACTAAAATCAAAGGAGGTAAAAGTTCAGGATCTGAATGCAATAAATGTATGAGATCCTCAGAACCTACTGACATAGCTCACTTGCAGAGGAGCATGCCTCGACAGAAAGAACTGAGTAATGAAGATGGATGCATTCTGTTATCAGGCAGCCACTTACTGAGGCCTTAAACATTTAGGATAGCTCAGATGCACAAAGAGTCTAATTAATGAATAGCAGCCATGAAAGAAGACAAGGCAAGTGTGCATTTGCAGATGAATTCCAGACACTAATCAAACGCTGTTTAAGTGGTTTGGTTTGTCTCCAGAGCGAGGCAATATTTGAGGAGGATTTAAAGTTGTGTTTGCATGCTGCCTTGATGACTGTATGCACTTCAATGTTTTTATCTATGTGCCTGTGTCAGTACCTTTGTTGGCATTTGTTTCACTTCTCAATGCAGATAGTGAAGTGGCAATCCAGTACTGGAAGAGGACAGTATATGCATAACAGGTGTGAGGTTATTATTATTGCTATTATTATTTCTACAATACTGTATTTGTTGACACTGCCTTTGTTTACTAGGCTGAAACATATAATGAATAAATAATATAAAGAAATATAATGAAATTGTCTGTAAAAAACAATTATTATTTAATGATACAAGTGTGGTTTTGATTATGCACTTATATTCTTCATTTGATTAGAAATCTATTCTAATCTATCTATTCTATTCCAGTACATAGCATGACTTGGGAATTTAGTGGGCCAAAATTTCTCATTGTTATGATTGTAAAATGTCCCAATTTCCCAATCACAGTTTTGTCACCAGGATTGAGTGGTGAAGCCTCAGCCGCACTAGCTACCTGCAGCTACATTCACAAAAACTAACATCTGAATGACATTTTATAATCCCAAAAGTCCTGCTGCAGATGAGGCACTGACGCTCAGCCCTGTTTGCAGACATACTTGTGCGTGAATTGATATTTTTTCTATTGTTGTTTAAAATCGGGCGAAATTCCAGCTCTCAACGGGAGCAGACGTCTTTCTTCTGTCTCCTGTTGTCGCTATCTCTCTAACTCATACCCAGACTGACTCTCATTTATTCTCTGCAAAATGACGAAACCAAAAGGAAAATCAGAGGATACTAAAGACCAGATGGTCTCTAAGAAATAATTAAAGAGTGAGTTACAGAGCAACTTTGATAAGTTAGGGAGTAACTTTGATAAAAAGTTGGAAGAAAAGCTCAAACCGGTGCTAGACACCTTGTAAGAAATAAAGGACAAAATGAAGAAAATGCAGGAAGACATGGATGAAAAAGAACAAAAAATTGGTTTCTTGGAACAGGGACAACAAAGAATGGATGACTTGGAACAAAGCATTCGCATAAATGATGTGATCATCACTGGAATCAAAATCAAGCCAAGGAATTACAGAAGTGCTTAGGCTAGCATTGACATCGAATCTCTGAAGCAACAAGTGAGTTCTCAACTGAGGGATCTGGAGGTAACTATAAATCCGGACCAGATTGAGACATGTTACCCATTAAGAAGAAGAAGTATACTTTATTGATCCCCGCAAGGGGAAATTACAAAGTCACTCAGTTAGTTGACAAGTATACAGGCCCCCTGAACATAGCATACAAGGGGGCCTGTAAGCATGCAGTTAGTACAATCACATTAAACTACACACATCAGGGAGGCAGAGTGACGGGCAGCGGCTTCGGAACGCACCCCAATTTTGAGCAGCTTGTAAGGGGGACGGCACCTTGCTCAAGGGCACCTCGGCATTACCATCTGGAGGTAGGGACCACCTGCAGTGCTGATAAAATTCAACAATCGTAAACACAAGATTGCTCTTCCGAAACAAGGCTTCAAACTGAAAGGAAAAAATGTCTACATTAATGAGAATCTCACTAAAAAGAATGCTGATATCTCTAAAAAAGCTCGACAACTGAAGAAGAATGGGCTGATCGACAACACCTGGACGAACAACTGCAGGATCTTCATCAAAACAAAGGGGCTTTCTCCGGAGCAGATGAAAACAATGGTGATCAGGAGTGCAGAGGAGTTGGTGAAATATGAGCAATAAAGACTGACAAGAATTGTTACTACACCAAAGATCAGTACAACAGAGTCACTTCAGTATTGGGAGCTCTACAATTTTGGACACGTCAAGTATTTCATGGAAGAGTCAAAAAAATCAACATCATTGATGTCAGAAACATGGACTAATGAACAAAAAAACAAAAAAAACAGAACAAAACCATGTATTTGTGATAACATGGGATAACATTAACTTTGACACTTTAAAGAGCATGTTGATATCTTTTGACCATATAATACCATGTGAAACTGTTAAAGTGTCTGTAACAAACTGGTTAATTTTTGTATAAACACTGTCTGCTGAAAGAGGTGAAGGTGATCATTATATTCTTGTGGAGAACACTGGCAAGGTCAACTTCTTGTTTTAACTATACATGATGTTAACAAACCTTGTGTTCCTAGGAAGAATGTAAACATGGTTATACTCTAGGGTAAAAGGCTAATATCTGGAAGTGGATAAGGGTATGAACATCGGTCAGAATACAATGTATGAGCTGATTGAAGACTTTTAATGTCTGAGCTTGTTGATTACATATTCTAATGAGAGACATGTTTTGTTGATGATTTAGGGGACGGGAATCTTACAAGCCAATGGCTTCTACCCATTAACCCTTTTTTTTTTCTTTTCGATATGTTGTTGATGATGATGTTTCAACACTGATGAAAGTGAAATACGTTGTAATAACATGTCTGGAAAGAAGAAAAAATAAACTGAATAAATAAAAAAAATAAAATTCAATCTAATAAGTGATAATACTGATAATCAGGCTGGGACTACAGTGACGCTAGCATGCAAGCTTTGAGGAAACATGGATATTCTACTAGCATAGAGATAGCTGTCTGGGTCACGTGGCCAATGCTAGTAAGGTCGTCCAAAATAAATGAGGGTCTATGGAGCTGAAACCAACGGATGTACCATCGATGGAGAAAATATAATGGTAGAAAACAGCACACATTAATTTCCCATTTAATGTGTTAAAGTTTATAAACCATTTGGTCTTTTTTGTATATACTGTATGTACGTAGATTAAAAAAAATATTTGAGATCTGTTATTTTTTTCTTTTAAAAACAATATAATCCATATAAAGGTTTCATAAAGATCCATGGTTAACATAAAGTGCAACATCAGTAGACCAGCCTGCTTACAATGAATATGATAAAAAGTGGCATTAAAAAATTTGCCAAAGCTGCCACCTTCAGTTATTTTGTCACCCAGCTGTAAACCAGTAACTGTGAGGATGTTTGCTTCTGGACTGATACCATCACCACTGCCATGTTGGACACTTCTATGTTTTTTACGCATCTAAATTTGGGCTAAAGATATCCAGACTGAGGCTGGTTTTCTTGTCTCCCTGCTCAGTATCAGCTCCAGAGGAGCTCTCCATGGCGGTTGATGAGCTTCCGGTGGCAGACGTGGCTCGTGCTGATCACGGCGTTTGTTTTGCTGGGACTGGTGCCTTATGTTGTTCACTGCATGATGACGGCCTTCACTGACCCTCCTCCTCCCTTCAGCTTTAAAATGGCAGCAGCCTCTTTTGGTCTGCTGACAGAGATCCTGCTGATAAAGTGAGTATTTTAAGTTTCCAATGTCTATAAGCATAACAGTTTTACTATTTCTTTGATTTGAAGTGGCCTCGACTTCAACTTTGTATAACATGTCATAATACAGTCAAAATATTAATGATTAAAACAATGATGTTTGACTCTTTGCTCTGTGTTTCCATCTGCCAAAAGCTATAATATTTTCAAGTAAAATTTCAATGTTATGAGTTTGACAACAAGACTTTTCTCTGTCAACAAAATAATCAGCTCTTAAAACATGATATCATTCGACCCCACCTCTCTGTTTTTCACTTAAGTCTTCCTCCCCATTTTGATATTACTAATTAAAATAATGCCTCCATTACTTTAAACCATTAGTAAATGAACAGTCTATTTTTTTTATCAACATCCAGCTTGTAAATAATGCATTAGATTCCTGGCATAAACAATATCTACTCTGTAATTAGAAAGCAACATATGGCAGATATGTGTAATCAGATTACAACTACAGGTTAAGTAATCTGCAAATGTGTCAAGCAATAATTTAATTACGAAATAAAGAAAGAAAATAAATAAAGTATCACGTAAAAATCAAAAGAGCCAAAATTTGTATGTGTCACAATAAAATCTCATTTTAATGTGACTGGCTGACCTTACTCTAGTGAATGCTGCCATTCAGACAAACATGCCTCTTCCATTCATGGTAACGTACGAGGGTGGCAGCAGATGCGATGTAACCCTCCAATCATCCTAAATTGCTTTTCATGCCAGTAACAAAATTAAAACTTTGTCCTTCCTCAATTATATGTCTCAAGTTAAACAAGAGAGCCTGTTTGTAATTAACTCAACAAGGCTCGTAACTTTTTTTCCCCTCATTAGCCGCATTTGCAAGGAATGTGGCTAGTGAGCTGGTAATTAATAAATGTGGTTGCACTGGTAATGTGCTTCTACATCATTATGTTGTTGAAGCCCTTATCCATGCTAATAATGAGCTGTAATTTTATGACAGGAAACAGGTTTGTTTACAACACATTCAGCAGCTGCAGGTATTTTTTCAATGTATGATCACAAAGATGTTTAGATATGTTGTCATACTAACAAATACCCCTTGATTATACATGCACGCCGTGCTAAAGTGTCAAAGTCTGAATCATATAGGTCTAATGTGTACGGTCTAGAAAAATATTTATTATTATTATTATTATTATTATTATTATTATTATTATTATTATTATTATTATTATTATTATTATTATTATTATTACTACTATTATTGTTACTATTATTATTATTATTATTATTATTATTATTTGATAATAATAAACCCACATGAAGCGGTTATTAAAATGAATGAATGAATGAGTAAATGAATGAACAACAATAACAATAATAATAATTAGAATAATAATGTTTTTGTTAGTGTTAAGTAAATAAACAAGATGCATGTTTTATACATTTTTGTTACATTGAATCAAATGACATATTTTTAAAATTGTATTTCAATTTAATTAACCAGAGAAAAACCTGTTGAGATAATGATCTCTTTAACAAGATCAAAAGGTCAAGAGGTCAACAGCACATGACAGAAGAACAGTTATGTAGAAGTGAAAGCACAGATTAAAACGTATACTTTTGGAGTTGCAACAGTGCTTTCAATAAGAAGCGTGAGAGCTGTAACACAACAACACACAACAGTTTACAGTTAAAATGCGGGCACTGTTCAGTGGTCTCACGCTGTCTGTCCCTCAGGATAGAACGGAAGACTCCAAGAGGAATGACTTCAAAGAGTCTAAGTTCAGTCTGTGGAATATTCCACGCAGAGGGGACAGCAAAGCTGGAAGCTCTTTTACCAAATTCAGTCCTTACAATTCTAATTATTATTAATCACTGGTTGTTAATGTCAAAATCACAATTGTACAATGTGCAAAGTCAATGGTGAACTTTGTAGGTGGGTGGCCCGATTTCAACCACCACACCCCACAAAAACCAGTCATACTGTTAATATTTAAGTCACAAAATGAAATACGAATAAAGCTTATTTTTCCTATATTAAAACACATGTTACATATTATGTGATTTTATGCTAACATTAATCGTAAATCTTCACCAAGTTTGTCAGCTCTGTCAAGTTCACAATCACGTTTCCAAATTTCTTCACCCATATCTTTTTCTATATCCTAATGATCCTCATGAGGAGATTATTTTTCCATTCATATATATTACACACACACGCACACACAATCACACACATCTACACACACACACACACAAACACACACACACAGACACACACACACACAAACACACACACACAGGTATACACACACAAACAAAGGGTCTGTAAGCATGCAATTTGGGAGAAGAGGATGGTAGAGCAGCGTTTCAGAGTCTTGGTCCCGATCCTTACAGAATGAACCACACAAGGTGAGAAGGGCTGGCAGGATTAAACTGAATTTGGTTTAAAGCCTCTCAAATGACAGAAGGCATTTGTTCATGATCCCTCTACCGAGAACACAGCAACAAGACTGGTCAAACTCTTTTGTTGCTTTTTGGAATGTAAAACATGTTGCTGTGTCATATGTTTCAGCTGCAATTTTAGTTTGAATCAAACTAAAAAGCCTAAAAAGAAAACAAATAATCACTATGTATTCTGAACCCCAGAAGTAACCTTTAACCTACACATGGAAATTCTATCTTTGGTCAGATGACTATCATATGTCCTATAGGCTGTTTTAGAGGATAAGACGACTGGCCCCCAATGTATGGAATAAGAATTTGTCTCATTTGGTGACATCTTTACTTATTTAATTACTGCATTTATAACAAGATCAGTGTTGTTTAAATTGTTTGTGTCTCATGGATTTCGCAAAAAAAAACTGTCAAGAATTCTGGAGTTGGGTGGCAGTAGCTCCTTTAGGCCCCAGGCCAAGTTACTGTAGGGCTGAGGAATCAAAGTCGCAGGTTCGAGGCCCTAGTCAGACAAAAAAAAAAAGTGAATTGTAATGAACTGGCAGTGGGAGGTGCCAGTTCACCTCCTGAGCACTGCTCCCAAAGCCGCTGCCCGCCCCTCTATCTAGCCATAACCTGCATGCATACAGGCCTGTACTCACATCACAGCTGGCTGATACCAAGTTCTAAACACTTTCAAATGCATTCAGTACAAACTATTCACCCAACAGAAACTGTATTTTATATGGAACCAGGGACTCACCATGTATTTATCTCTTCGGGTAGGACACGACATATGAAATGGCACTACATTGAACAGGTTTTTCCGTCAGTGGAGGCTTTCATTATCGCTGGTGCAGTAGGAGGGTGGTGGGTGCCCTTATTAGGATTGGTGGGCCTTATAGACCCGTGCCCTGTGGTGCTTGTGCTGCCTGGGATGTGCCAGCCTCCTGCTGCCCCTTGTCAGGGTGCATTTGAGTCAGCCTTCACCCCAAGGGTGGAAGTCCTTGTAAGGATCAACCCACTTGTCAGAGCATACGGCTTTGCTAGTCATTACAACAAGGATGAGGTAAACAAGTAAACAGTTCAGTGTGGCCTTTATTGTGTTTCATGTTGTGTGCTCATAATTTAAAGCACCTCTTGATTCGCTGTAAACATGTAGTCATTGCAGTTCTTGTCAGCAGCACTAAAACACTGTTCTCCCCTGTCAGTTAATGGTCCTCTAGCTTTTGATTGAGGATGTAGGTCTTCACTGGAATGAAACATATGGCCATCTTCATTAATGCAACCTTTAGTTCCTTTACCATCATTTTCTATTTTTCTTATTGCCAATAAATTCCATGAAAACAGCAGAATAAACCGTAAACAGGTTCCCTTGCTTCCCAAAAACCTAGGAGTAAGTTGTCCTGTCTCGGGCCATCCAATAGCCGTGCCATATATTTAACTTTTCAATAATTAAATTTCTATTGTTCCTTTTGTAACGGTTAACAAGAACCAAGCAAAGAAATGAAACCTTCTTCCATTTCTATGCCCATTGCACCTTTTCCTTCTGTCTAAGACATGTTTGTCAAAAATGATGGTGCCCATTCACTTTAGGGATCTGTAATCTCATTACACATTTTTAACAATTGACATTGTGTGTAGGAATCATTACAGCCACTATTAAATAATGTCAGACAAACCATTAATGGTAATTTCATCTCAATTTGGAGTTTTCCTTCACTTAAAAAGGAAAGTAAATTGTCCTGCTATTATAAAGACATTTTATCATTAGAAGCAGTAAAAAAGAGAGCACAGCCGCTGTGGTTTCAAGGTAATTGTGTTTTTGCTCAACACTCTATCATGTGTCCTTCATTACAGTGTACTTACAAACTTCTTTCAAATGAATCCCTCACATCTCAAACTCTAGAGCACTCTGACTTCCTTTCAACATTTTAAACCTCCGTTTTTATTTATATAAAAAAAATTTTTTTTGCCCTCCTCCTCTTGCTGCAGGTCTGTTATTGGACACATTCTAAAAGCCACATGACATTTGTCAGAGTCGGGGCGCTGAGATAGTGCCCTGACCAGGCTGCTCTGCACTGTGAAATTTTATATGCCATTGCCTGGAGGTTAGAAACTCTCATTATGCCGTGTTAGATTTATTAAAATAGATTATGGAAATGTTAATTAAGTCATTAATTACATTATTTAAGCAGCATTGACAGATAAGGGTGTGTGTGTGTGTGTGTGTGTGTGTGTGTGTGTGTGTGTGTGTGTGTGTGTGTGTGTGTGTGTGTGTATGTGTGTGTGTGTGTGCGTGCGTGCGTGCATGTGTGTGTGTTTAAGGCGGGGGGGAGGGGGTATCGAGCTCCCTGGGTGGTTTAAAAGGATGTGATTGGTGACAAGGGCCACTGTGGAGATGGCGTCTAACTGCTAGTGCTGACATGATACAAAGTGGCCTACACTGCTCTCTCACCTCACGCTACTGTCTACAGCAGTTTACGCTTCTGCCTGAGGATGAGTTGCTCGTCACCCAGTTGCAGACATATGAGAACACAAGGGTACAAATGTGCCTTTTTTAATGTAGCAGCTGCACATTAGACCATTCAGAAAGAATGGTGCTTAAAGTATTTGCATTCCGCGTTACATTTTCCTCTGTCTCAGCATTCGGATGAAGCCTTTAGCTGTGACATTTGAGCAAAGGCCTCAAACAATATTTCCAAGCTGTTTAGCAGGAAAACACGTCTGCCAAGAGTGAGGTGAATTACTCACAAGTTGATGCTATAGACTCTCTTATCTGTTGACAGTTTAGTTACCACAAAGCACAAGAAATGTGTTTTCCAATTCTCTGAGAATTGAGCTTTTCTTTGTCCCATCAAACCTATATTAAGGGAAGGAAAATTGCTCTGATCACAATTGATAAGAACAAATGATAGATGTTGTAAACAAGCCGAATGCTTCCATTCTGATCTGAACCGTTGATTTGCCTCAGCAGCCAATTATTATGTGCACTGGGTTTATGCCTTTGGTCGGTGTACTGGGTCTAGTGCTCCACTTTGTACCAAACTACAAGTTTCTTCGAGAGTTTCAGAGTTAACTTAAAATATTTTATTACATTATGGGGAGTTACTGATGCTATAATATGGTACGGCATGAAATTGTCCACAGAATTTATTTTCTGGAAAACAGAAGAATTTTTTCCCCGTCCTACCAGATCTTGTCCCATGCAGACCAAAAATCCATATTTCTATATTTCTGGTCTGCTTTTGTACCCTTAGAGGTTCTGTAACCTTTCATGTTATGCTATGTTTTGTTGTTTCATGACAGAAACATGGAATGCATTCATCAGTCTGTTCTCTCATCATGTCCGACTTGTGTTTCCTCAGGTGTCTGTCCAGCTACATCAGCAGTCGTTACCGGCAGGCGGAGCAGAGCTCCTTCACAGTTCAAGCCAGAGGTTCTGAAGAGTACAGGATGAATCCAGACCCTTGGGACTGCTCTGACGTTGCTTTAGCAGTGGTGTCACCCATTCAAGAGGAGGAAAAGAAAGAGGATGTCCAAAAAGGACAATGTCTCAGCCTCTGCCATTCACAGACGGAGTTTACAGTATGAGCTGAGAAAGTATTTGGGTATAAGATGTTTCTAACAACCATTCAAGACATCATGCCAGTTAATCAGTGTGGCATTCATGAGATTTTGCACTTTAAAACCTATTCTCAAGGTGTCAAATATTCTTGTTTTCTTCTATGACAAACCCTCCCTTTATTCTGTGGATTAATTCTCACATATTGCAAATTGTTCATGAGGGACAAAATGCACGTAGCATTCATGAGTGTGTTCAGGCTCAGAGGGGGGAAAAAGCCTGAAATCACTCTCTTTCCTTAATGATGTCCACACAGAGACAATGGGGTGCCGCTCTGATTAGTGTCACCTGTCCTTGTGCATCTCATCAGCTCCATTATGGCTCCATCTCCCATGCTTCTCCTGCTAATTGAATTGCCTGTGAAGTGGTGACGAGGACGAGGGCGAGAGGAGCGTCTGTCCCGCTGTTGCTTCAGAAACTAGAGTAAAGCTTTGAGGCAGTGCGGCACTGCTGTTATTCCCAAAACCTAAACCATTATCATACAGATAGAGGACGTGTTAACATGTAGCCCTCATGTTATATTACTATTATATCATCTACAGATAATATTCATGTATATAAAATGTCATGGCTTTCAGTTTGTGTGTATGCTGTGCTTTAAGTGGGATGAAGAGTTCACATTTCTTCAAGGTATAAGTGTCCACATTGGATGGAGTCTTAAGACATTCAAGGGAATATTCTTTCATTTTATGTGTGCAATGCTAATAAAGTGTTAGAATAAAAAACTGGAGTACCAATTAATTTTGTGAAATCTGGATCAGCATCCCAGACTCCCTAGTATGGAACAGAACTTATTCCACTAAATTTAGCTCCTGTAATTCTTACAACCTGTATCTTGTGGTGCTTTTTTTTTTCTTAAATTCCAGTGGATGTTTGATCCATTGAAATGGTTGAAATGAGGTGCAAAGATATAAACCATATAAAAAGCACTGAATTACAATAGTCATGGTATGATAATGAATCATTCTTTACCTTATGTTGTTCCTGTTGTCTGGCGACTGCTGTTGGAAAAGCCATCATGAAGACACATTTGCTGATTCGCTTTGCCTGTTATCACTCTGTCTAATTTTCAGGTTGTATGCAGCAAAGTGGATAAAATCATGGCCAAAGCTGACTATGATGGGGTGTTCAGTCCAAGCAATCAGAGATATCAGAGATATGGCTCAAAGATTAGGCATTACAACAATTAAAGTGGAAAAGCCATCTCCTGCAAAATTACCAGGATGTGCTTTGTACACTTTTTGGACTCTAATTCAGAAAACAAGCAAATATGCAGGCAAATATTAAGCTGTGGATCTAAATTTTAATTTTCTCTTTTAGGATATTTAGTCTGTTTCACTCAAGAGTGTTTTCAAGATCACTCTTATTGTCAGAATTAATGCTGCAGGTTGGCTGAAAGGCTCCTGGAAGCATTCTCCAAAACAACCTGTTTTTATTCCTAGAAGCTTTGAAACATTTATCTGCATATACCAAACCCTCCATCAATATTTAAGTTCAATATTTGAACTGAAATTTTACATCCTCTCTTGATCTGGGACATCCCAGGTACCTGTAAGGGTGTTACAGTTTGCCCTTTGAGAGATCAGAAAGCACTGATATCTTCCTTCTCAAGCATACCGAAGGAATGAAACAAGTAAAATACAACAAGTAAAATACAAGTAGTACCAGCATGGCGGTGACACCTCCAATATTAACATCTGTAAAAATGGCTGACAGACATGAATCATGTGAATGAAATATTCCACGAGTATTCTGAAAGAAGAAATAATGTTCTGTCACTTACAATGATTCCTAATTAGCCAAAGTTTATCAAAGCAGAAGTGACAATGTAGATGACAAAATGACAGATCATGCAACAGCGCGCACATACTTTAGTTCACATATTGTGTCGAAAGAGAGGGAAACTTCGGTCTTTCCATATTTTAAAAAGGTCACAGAGACTAACGGCACATGCGCAAGATGTAATAATCACAAATTTGGAATCAAAATGTAGTTTTTACTATAAATGGATCATCAAGGTCTTTTTAATGAGGGTCCTTTGACTTGGAGTAAATGTCACTTGTCTTGGAAAGAAACCTTTTCTTCATTTCAGATATTTTTAAGTGGATTCAAGGGAAATGACAGTAAAATGCTTGAAGGGTAGAGGATCTATTTAAGCATCACTAGGTCCAAACAAAAATATACCTTTTCAAGTTCTGGTCACATGTCTGAAAAGGAAAATACAATGAAAAAATAGAAAGTGAACAAATGGGGTAAAAATATTTGTCAGATGTGCGAGCAAAAGTTGTAGCTAGCCAATTATAGTTAGTTATGTCTGCTGCTAGTATGTCTACTGCCAGGACTAAAAATCAGTGTATTCAACAATACCAATAGATCTATGATAATAACATCCTCATAGTGACAATACAGGTTCAATGCTTTTACCATCTAGGTTAGTATTTAGACATTTGCAAGATCAAAGTGATTGAAGTCACACTTTTTTCTTTTTCAGGGAAATTGGGATGTAGTTGTATCTGTCCTAAGCAACAGTGAGAAAAGTCACCCCCCCCCCCTTGAAGTCCAGGAACTGGAGGTGGTGGTGGCCGATGAGTCTGGTGAATTTGAAAGGCTGGATGATAATTGGGAAGTAGAAGATAATACAGTGGTACCTCTACTTGCGAAATTATTTGGTTCTAGAAGAAATTTCAGATAGAAAATTTTGTAATTAGAGACACGTTTTCCATGCAAATGCCCTAATCTGTTCCAAGCCCCCCAAAATTCAGACATAAATGTTTTTAAAAGCATAAAAATGCATCAAAACACGTAACAAATACGTTACAATTAGATTATTACACAATGAATGAGAGTTGTACATAATGTAAAAAACAAAGAATAAAGAATAAAAATGATGGTCATTTACCTGTTAACTGTTGTCCCCATTATTTTTTGCCCTCTTTGGTTCGTGCGCTCCTATCTCACGATGCCGAACAACAGAGTGAATTCCAGTCCTCCTTTTGAACTTCTCCAACCACCCACGCAATGCCTTAAACTCCTGGTGTTCTTTTGCTGACTTGAATCCCTGAATCCTCCTTCACGAGGTCATTAAAAATGGCATTTGCCTTTTCGCAAATTATTTATGTAATGGAGAGTGTGGAAAAGAGGTGAAGAAGCGATTACAGGCAGGATGGAACGGGTGGAGGAAAGTGTAATGTGTGATGTGTGATAGAAGAGTTTCAGCTAAAATGAAAGGAAAGGTGTACAAAACTGTGGTGAGACCAGAGATGTTGTTTGGTCTAGAGACAGTGTCACTGAGGAAAAGACAGGAGACAGACCTGGAGGTAGCAGAGATGAAGATGCTGAGGTTCTCTCTGGGAGTGACCAGGAAGGATAGGATCAGGAATGAGTACATCAGAGGGACAGCACATGTTAGAGGTTTTGGAGATAAAGTCAGAGAGGCCAGACTGAGATGGTTTGGACATGTCCAGAGGAGAGATAGTGAATATATTGGTAGAAGGATGCTGAGTTTTGAACTGCCAGGCAGGAGGCCTAGAGGAAGACCAAAGAGGAGGTTTATGGATGTAGTGAAAGAGGACATGAAGGTAGTTGGTGTGAGAGAAGAGGATGCAGAAGACAGGTTTAGATGGAGGCAATTGATTTGCTGTGGAGACCCCTGAAGGGAAAAGCCAAAAGGAAAGGAAGAAGAAGCTTTATGTAAAACTATGACAACACCTCATGGGTCGAGGGCCGAATGATGAGGATGCTGCATAGACACCTATCTAGCTAAATGTAGAGGTCCCTTTTAGCCAATGGGATGCCAGGAAGATGCTAGGTAATAGCCAATAGCAGAGCAGCTAAAAGGATGCTCTGCTGTATGCTCAGGAACCTTTGGGAGCTGCGATTAGCAGCCGATACTGCATTTTTACCTTTCATATCCTGAAATTTCTTTCGTAACAAGAGGCAATATTTTCCTGTTGAGGCATTTCGTAACTTGAAAATTTCGTATGAAGAGACGTTCGTAAGTAGTGGTACCACTGTATAGGCTAACAATGAAGATGTGTCACTGTGCTATCAGATATATGATGCCAGCTGATCAAATAGCCGAAATCTCAGTTGATGGCCTAGACAATAACTAATGAGTGTACGAACTGTCAAGTACAGTACTGACATGCTGGTGTAGATATTATCCAAGTGTGACGACTACAGCTCTTAGTTGATGCAGAAATCGTCCTTCTTTCTAAAATTTAGACTACAAAACAGTTAATTAAGAAATATCAGTATTTTTTATGTAACATTCGATTGTAGCGAGTCAGATTTTAAGCACGTTGAGAATTTCCTATTTCAAATCTTTGAGCACTTATTGAGGCCAAGAAACTAATCCTTGACTAAAACAATTGGTTCTAATATTTAAATTGGTTTAGACAAATGTTCTTCCTGCATGAAGTGATCATTTTATTTATTTATTTCCACTTAAATTTGGTATCTGTTTCTTATATTTTATATAAATTTATGTAATAATTTCATAGTTTTTTTATCGTGATCATTTGGAGTTCCAATCTATTTTACTGAATACACAAATGATTTAACCTTACTTAATAATCAGTTTGTTAAAACTGTAACTGAAGGACATCTTCAAGCAATACATTTTCTTAATGAATCAACCCTATAAATTATTTACGAAAGTCAAATTGAGTCCATTTTTTATTTTTCCACGTAGGAATAGGTTGACCAGAGCAGCTGGTCAGCTAATCAAAGAGATATACCAGAGTTCTATATGTTTACTATAATATGTTTCAAAAGTGTTATAACTGGTTAGTTCAGGATTTTACACATGATAAGTGAGTCCTACATCTTGCTCTACAATTATTTGTATTACAGTCTTCTGTCATACCTTACATGTCACATAGCTGTTATTTTTACTGGTGTGCTGTGTTGCAACGCTTCTGTCACTTTTTTAGACTTCAACTTTCCTCATGCTGATTTCATATTTTGTTGAGCCAAACACAATTTCACACTATGGTAGAAAATACATTTTAATTTTGCACTACTCTAAAAAAAACGAAACAAAGCCATGTCTGTCTTACTAAACAGTTTCTTACACATTTATTTTTGTCTTTAAAAGCTCAACAACGGTTTTCAAACTTTATTAAAACTTTTCTTTCTTTTTTTCAAAAAGCAGATAATATCTTTATCAGCCAAAAGAAAAAAAAAAACCTGTCCTTTCAGAAAGTCGTCAAAGGAGCTCAGGTCTTGGTTTATATCCACACAAATCCACACAAATCCAAAATATAAACCAGATGTACAATTAATGCTCCAACAACATCATGAATGACATCACTGAAAAACTTTGATAACATTACTTTGGTTATTTCCCTAAGTATTACAATACTGATTCAGATTTCACAACTATAGAAATTCATTTAATGTTGTTTGCCTTAAACTGTACCGTAAAAAACGCTCCTCTGTAAAACTTTTATTTGTACTACTTATATATGGATGTTTTCCTACTGTAAACAAAAATGCTTTTCAAAAATGTGTATTTACGGGAACAAATGAAATGTGATGGAGGCCTTCTGTGTGGCGTTTCGGTGAAATGTTTTCAAATCTAGCAGCATTTAGTCAAAGGAGAACACATGAGATAGTTTTCAGATCTGCAAAGAGAAGCTTGAAATGAAACGAAGTCTTTTTATTTTGATTGGATAAACATTACCAGCTGTGATGCAGGCCTGTAATGTTGGTGCCTCTGCTGCCAGGCAGGAGCTCTGCTCTTATCTGCATGAGCCTGAGGCACCGCTAACGTAAAAAGATCCTCCTTACCCTGCTTTGCTCTGCTAGCAGTGCGCTCTGTGGGCTTATCCTGCTCAGTCCCTCCTCATTTCACCTTTTGGTTGCAGCCAACTGATTCACCTGTGCCTGTGCAGCGCCTCAGCTTTGGCCTCTCTGTGGCTAGAATAGCAGTGTAGAAGCACCTCACACTTCACTATGTAATAAATGCCACCACAACAGGACTGGAGAGGCATCCCAGTGTCCTCATGCCTCCATGGTTCCGGGGGCTTAATGTGTGCATGCGGGGCCAGATGGACACTTTCATGAGTGTATGAGTGTGGATTATTCTGCCGGCTACATCTGGGGCTCCACATGGTACAGCAGACTGTGGCAAGAGAGGCAGGTGGGCTAATGGGGGAGAGCACCCCCCCAGCGGACTCTATACCCAGAGACTGGGCTGCACTGCAAATGGCAAACCAAAATGTTACGAGACTGTCCTGCAAGACAAATGTTCCCCCGAACCCTGGAGAAGCAAACCAGTGTTTCCAGGTGTCAGAGGTCATTGTATGGTGTTGGTAGGCCATTTACACTGACCGGATGAGAAAGACATCCTGTAAGTCATGAAGATGAGTAGTAAAAAAGTAAAAGTAGTAGTTAGAATGTTAAAATCTCAAAATAATAAACTTTCTCCCCAAACAGTGAATTGTCAGTGTTCTTTACTATCTTTTATCATCCTGTATGCTAACACTTTTCCCATACATGTACTTGGGGAAAAATTTGGGGTGCAGTCTTAATCAAGGACACTTTATGATGCGAACGAGACGAGCTACTGTGATTAATGGCCAACCAGCTGAGCTGCAGCTGCCCATATGAGCAAGACAACACCACCATCAACATTTCAACACATTGCGTTCTGATTAACTGTCATCACTGTTCATCAGGGTCAAACAGAAAGTTCAGCAGCTACCTGCCAATGTTGACATTTGGTGCTGAGCAGGTATTCCAGTCAGTTTATCAGGCCTACCAACTGTTGCCATTAACCAGGCATTTGAACATGTTAGAACTGATGCGAAATGTACATATTGTACATCTGTCATGAAAGCACAGTGAGCTGAAGATTGATAAAAGGCTCCATAGATTCCAGAAGACCTACAGAGCCAGGCAATGAATGTTAGAGAGTTCATCATGACAAACTTTACTTTCCATGTTATACAAATATGCTGTGCGTTATTACTCTAAGCATTATGGAAAGGTCACGTTTGACACTGAGACCCCAAGTTGAACATTTTCTGCTATCATCAACAGAGTAAACATCATATCAATGAATCCAAAAAGTAATAATAAATGTTGGGTTTCCTATAGCTCCATACACTAAAGATTATCCTTTATTTGTTACTTGAACTATCCCTATAAGTTTGTTTTTGGAGTATCTTAATAAAACTGCAACTAATATTACAAGATTAGGCAACAGTAGAGAATGAGGTTTATGTACATGACTAAAAATGTCAGTAAACGGTGATATTTGTGATGTTATAGTGTGTAACCCAGCCTCTGAGTGCCAGTAATTACTAAAGAATGCACAGGTTGCAATATTTGTTCATCTTGTATTGTTTTTGTGCATTCTATAAAAGTGTCCCAAGTGCAGTAGGAAACTTAACCAATGTTATTTTGCGCGTGAACTCCAGAAATGTCTTCTGAAATAATAAACGTTCGTATTTTCCACCAACATTAAGGTAAGTAAATACACAGGCAATTTGCATTTTGTTCTTTTATGTGTTTTTTTTTAAATATAAACCCTGACATTTATTGACAATTTTTTTAAAAATGTAAATAAATTATCTCAAAATGCAAAAAACAAATTCCAAATAAATTCACCATTTAGCAACTTGTTAATGCCTTACACTTCTATAAGTTTGAACTCCAGCCAAGGCTTTTGTAAAATCAGAGCTCATTAGACGAGTCCTCCTTATAATGACTGTCCAGATCTACCAGGAGAGATAAAACTCCCTCTCTGCACTGACTGAGATCCAGTTGAACGCACCCGCTGAGCCTCAGACCTCATGTGAACAAGATACCCGCTTTGAAGCACCAACACACAGATCTGAATCAGTGTGTCAGAGTGCCAAATGTCCTACGCTGTGAGTGACAGGGGATCTGCTTTAGAGTTGGCTACCTGTTGGGGAGGATTAAACAAAATACAGATGGTGTTTACATATTAAACAAACAAAGCAATCTCTGTTCTGATGATGTTTTTTTTAAAAAAAAAAAAGCTTTCATCAAGACAGGCTGTAGTTAAAACAGTTGATTATCTTTGATTAATCAGTTCTTTACCTTCAAATAGAACCCTGGTTTTATCCACATGGTTCTCTCCTCCAAGAGCTGTGGTGTTTGTGAGTCCTTGTCTGCAGATATTAATCCATGAATGATGTTTTTCTGGCCTGTGATAGAATCAGATACGACCCTCAGATCACCTTTGAAGGACAAAGGCTGCTGAGTGTCCGGCCACGTACTCCGGCCGTACACACAAGTGTGGTGTGATCCACAGCAGGTCGGCTTGAATAAATTAAATTAATTACCAGTTGCCTTGTGCAAGCTCGCACAATGCAGGGTGGCATGAGCAGGCCATTACACCGATGATAGGAACATCTGCATGGCCTTGTGTTAAAGGAATTACACATACCATCCCTAGCCTTTGAGAGAGTGTGACAGTTTTGCACACAGTGGCAAGTTAGTATGATATGAAATGTGTGTGGCTACAGAACAGCTAACGTTGGTTGGCCAGAGTGGAGTCGAGGAGCACTGAGTAGTTCGCTGAGAAAAAGAAGAAAAAAAAACCCAGCATGGAGTCGTAGTGTGATGCAAATGGACAGTGTTGTGTGTAAACAATACATTAATACGCCCTTTTATAAGCAGATAACATCACAAAACGCGCAATAACAAAATGATGTCCTCTGAGGTTATTTAAAGTGATATGACATCAAATCGTGACATAGCAAGACGTGCTTACTGCTTGTCCAAATTGTTTAGTCTCCAGCTTCGATAAACACAAGTGAAGGACAGAAGACTGGTTTTGAATCCCAGCCTCTGCATTGCGAGGTTCATTTACATAACATTATGTATATTATATTCCGCACCATTCTAACGTTTCAGTGCATGCTGAATTTAAGTCTCGCGCATTAATACAAACACAAGAAGAAGTGTTGTAGCTTAAACGCGAGACACGTGGCAAGGTGTCCGATTACTTTGTCTTATATGTATAATCTGATTCTGCGCAGAGAGGAGGGATTGGCCTCACTTCATCGGGGTGATTTATGATTGAGGACATGCTAATAAAAATATCAAAACAATCTGAGCTCTGGTAGGGAAGATACCGGTCCGTTGCGTACATCATGCTCGACAGGCCTGCGGGAGGAACGGCCGCTCCGTGATATTATGCTTGTCTGGATGCCTGGTCTCCCTGTTCTTGAATACAATATGCTGCTGTTGTTTGTTTTTGGAACGGTCGGCGGGGGTAGCACCGCTCACACAAGGTGACATTTGCGTGAACATGTGCTCCTCTGAGCCTGATAGGTAAACCATCTTGAAATCATAGTCCCACTGGAGTCAGGACTGGTTGTCCTGTATTAAAACCGCACGTTAAGGCTCATATGAGTTAAAAGCCTCTTTAAATTGAAAAGGCATGATCATATTGTAGGAAGGGGTGGAATACAGCTGTTCCTGAATAAACACCCCTTTGAATAGATGCACACCAAACTCACAAGAGAGGCACATACCAAATAATTCATTAAACGTTCTGAATGATGGTATGAAAAGATGTGTTTCGCTCGTCACAGATTTTTTTTTTTTCCTTATTTCTCTGCTTTTGATGGATTTATGAATTTGGGTGTGGGCCCAGATTAATTCAGTAGGTATTAAAAGTCACTGCAGAGATGTAGCCTGGAACACTCCACTTCCAATATCACTGTCCATTAAATCTCATTGATTTTCTGTCTCCGTGTGCCGTCAAATACAAAATCATCACAAAGTGTAGTAAAAGAATGTTCTGAAACATGGAAACCACTTGAAGCTTTCCTTGATGCTGCTTTCAGAGGGGACACAGTATACTGATGTCATCAACTCTGAAGAAGAATGAAGTTCCAACTTGGTCTGTGAAGAACTCCTTTACATTTTGAAGTATTTTGTGATACTTCCTACAAGTAAATCAAATATAATGGTATAATCAGCTTTTGCTGTCAAGTTCTCTTTGTGCAATTCCTGCACACATGGTTATACAGCACGTATGTTGTTTTCTTAGTTTACTTACTCAAACAGATGGTGCATGGAAACAGACATTTCTAATTCATGTAAGAACACATCCATCCTAGTAAAAGGCCCGTGTAGTTTTAAGTGCCATTTCCTAATAGGCTATCAGTACTTCCAGAATGTCAGATTTCAGAAGAACATCGGCACTCAGGGAAGCAGCTAAAGGCATGTTCTGAAAAGGCAGTGTATATTTAAATGAGCAGTGAGATGTGGAGGTGGAGGGTGTCGTAACACCCTTTCAGTGTGACGCCTATCCCTCCTCAGACAGCTACGAACAGGACATGTGCTTGTGTGAAAGGAAAAGTCACATTTGTTCTTGTAAAACTCTGTTTGTTCAAATTGCTCGTGTCCTTTAATAAATTGAATGGAATGAGGAGAAAATGAAAGGTTGATTCAAGTTTATTAAATCTTCAGTCTTACTTTTGTTAATTGTTTTTCTTTTTAAAAAAAAACTGTACAGAAATCACAAATTTTGAACAACAATGTACCCAGATTGGAACTGTCTGAACTTGTTATTTGGCATAAAATTACTAAGGATGAGTAAGTGATGTGGCATCCATACATAGACACTGGCATGTAGTCAGTTATGAAGTATTATGAAGCATTTTGTTAGCAACATATTTGCTGTAATACATTTAGAAAGATATGTTTTTTTTTCTATTTCTTTCCTTGTGAATTAGAGAATTTGTTTTGGAGCAGTGAAAGAAGAGAACACAAGTTGTTCTTCTTTAAACTTTTTTTAAAATAACATTTCTGGTTGCATATAGTGTATTGGTTTGTTGATGACTGTTGACACACCAATGCAGAATTGTATCAATGTATAAACATGTAGTAAAATGTAAATTTTAATAAAGAAGAATCAAGAATGTCTTGAAATCGTGTTGCATGTTAATGCTATCCTTACATTCAGACTTCCCATACATAATGAACCTTTTTTTTCTGCAGATTTTGTCATCCAATAGCATCAATAGGATGATGACCGCATGACTTCCTCCGCTTTCACAGGACAGCGCTCCCCCCCTGCACCACTGTGCCACACGGTGACACTCATTAGTAGATATACACACATGGACAAAATTATTGGTACCCTTCTGTTAATAAAGAAAAACCCAACAATGGTCCCCGAAAAATTAACAGTAATAAATGTTGTGAAAATGAACCAATGAAAAATACACATTACATTTGAATTGTGGTTCAGCACAATTACTAATGAAACTGGACACCTTGTGGTGGTGGTCCACCTTGTGGTGGTCTCTGTAATGTTGGTGAAAAAGACCACTGGACTTGATCAGCATCTTTTATTGCTGCATGTATGTCCTCTCCCCTTGTGTGTGTTTCATAGTGGTGCTACATTCAGCAAAGAGCTCCTTATCTTTGTAAAGGAACCTGACACACACACACACACACACACACACACACACACACACACACACACACACACACACACACACACAAAAAATACAACTCATCAATGGCCACAGATATGCATGGTGCTCTCTGAATAGCTGCGTCAAGCTGTTAATATTTCTGATTTTCTGGTTGCTGTTGAAGCTGACGTTGGGAGTTTTTCCACACATCTCGTCTTTGTTTTCCCCCCAAACAAAACGTCAACAACAGCTTTTAAGCACTTATTAACAACTGTCCCATCACTAAAAGATGTTTTATGTTGCCCCAAACTCTACCATGCCTTTAGTGAACATTCGTTTGCATTTTTTGGTTCATTTTGCCCTCAGCTCAGGGGACTTCAGGGGATAATTCTGCGCAAAAGATCTGTGCTTTTTTTCATAGTGGCGCTTCATGTAACCGCTTTTAATTCATGCTACGTGTTCAGATCATATCAGGTAAAATGGTTTTGAACTGCCTGACGAAGAAATAAACAAAGTCCGTCCACTCATTGTTAACCAGCGGTTTTCCTCGTTAACCTCCCTTCGTTTGGAGCTATGCTGTCTCCCTTCTTCTGTGCTCCGCTGTAGCGGTAAACTCACAGCGGTAGCGGCAGCGAGCTGTCTCACTTCCTGGTGCACTGACAGCGCAGGGTAGACAAATGATCTGATTGGCTGAACTGAGTGGCGCTATTACCATCTCTAGCCTCGAACTGCAAGTAAAAATGCATCAAGAAAATCTATTCTTTTGAATTTATCATGGACTGGTCACGGGTCCGGACAGAACCATCACGCGGTCCAGATCCGGACTGCGGTCCGCCAATTTGGTGACCCCTGGTTTAGGATATTATCTTGTTGGAAGACTCATGACCTGCAAACAAGACCAAGCTCTCTGACACTAGGCAGCACAAGTCTCTCTGTTTTGACAGTCTGAAGATTTAGTTGACCCTGCACAGAATCAAGACACACTGTGCCAGATGCAGCAAAGCAGGCCCAGAACCAAGCCTCTTTCATGTTTCACAGTAGGGACAGTGGGTTTTTTTCTTGGTGAGTTTCAGCTTTGCATCTTTGAACATAGAGCTGATGTATCTCACCAGAAAGCTCCAATTTAGTCTCATCTGTTCAAATGACAATCTCTCAGAAGTTTTGTGGCTTGTTGCATTGTGGCAAATTGCAGTTTTACTTTTTAATGACTCGCTTTCAACAATGGTGTCCTCTTTGATCATGTCCCATAAAATACACTTTGGCTCAAACAGCGGATGGTGTGATCTAACTCTGATATACATTCCACTTGAAGTTCACCTTTAATTTCTTTGGAGGTTGTTGTGGATACATTGGTTACCATTCATATTTTCCGTTTCTTCAATGTGTCATCAGTTTTCCTCCTGTGTCCATATCCAGAGAGGTTGTCTAAAGTCCTGTGGACCATAAACTTCTGAATAATGTATGCAACCATAGTCACAGGAACATCAAGCTGCTTGGAGATGGTATTATAACATGTACCTTTAACAAGCTTGTCTATAATTTTCATTCTAATCTCCTGAGACAACTCTCCCTCGCTTCCTGTGGTCCATGTTCAGTGTGATAAACACCACGTCATCAAACTCACTGACTACCTGTCACGTTTTGTCCAAGTTGTCTTCAGACTGACTGAATACAGCTTTGATGACTCCTGTGATGCTAACTAGAGGACATGCTTGAGTTAAACATGGTCAAATTATTTTGATTCTTTGCTAGTGTTATCTGTCTAGGACTGTTAAATTAGTTTGTTTGGGTTTTTTAAAATAAATTTTGATGAACCACAATTCAAAATCAGTGTCTGTTTCTTTTTAAAAAAAAAAAAATTCTCAGTAAATTTTAATTCATTGTTACTGTTAGTCAATTTCAAACTATTTATCCTTCACGGTCAGGCAAATATTAGCCCAACACGATGCAGGAAAGATCATCAATGACTTTGTTACATCCAGGCTGGATTACTGCAATTTATTACTGTCAGATTGTCCCAACAATTACACTTAAAATCTTCAGCTGATTCTAAGAGGGACCAGATGTAGAGATTACATTCCCCCAATGCTAACATCTCTGTGTTGGCTCAGTGTTAAAACATAAACATAATTTACAAACCTTATCACTTTTAAAGCCCTTAATAGCCGGATCCCCCCCTATCTTGAACCGTTCATTGTTCCATGCTACCCCACTACACCTCAGCAGTTTGCTTGTGCTTCCAAAATTTGTAAAAGCAGACTTGTGAAATCAGCTCCCTGATTTAACACTATCGCCAGGTTCAGGAGTAGATTGAAACTTTCCTTTTTAATGCATTCTATAATTAATCCATCCAATAGCTGTCAAAGGTATAAACTGCTAGGGGACACCCCCCCCCCACACACACACACACACATACACACACATACACACATATGAACCTCTGCATAGATTAGTAATTGCATTATGTTTTGTCTGCTCATGTTCTCTCTATCTTGTCTCTGTCACTCACTCACCCTCTCTCTGTCTCTGCCTACCTCTGTCCTTGGTTCTGTCTTGTTCTCTTGTTTTTTGAATGTTGTCTGCTTTTTTAAAAAAACAACAACAACAACTGAGTTTCAAGTACATTGAATGTGAATAGAGTCGGAGCCCTGGAGACAAGAGCCTCTGTTTTTAGTTTGATAAATGTTAAAAGATTAGATGTTTTCTTTGTTCAGGAAACACACAGTACTGTTGAAAATCCTACCATTGTTTGTTTTTGAGGTGTGAATTCCTTTTTACGTGAATGTCTTTTGGATTTCAACATGATTATTAACGTGTCAACATGCATACCTTGTAATTTGGCTTTTATGAATAAATGTAATTTTAAAAATCAAGTCAAATCTCTCGTTCTCTCTCTCTCTGTCTCCCTCTCCCTCTCTCTTTCTTTCCCTCTCTCTCTCATTGTCTGTTGAATTCTGCTCAAGGTTTCTGCCTGTTAACAGGAAGTATTTACTTACCTCATTGACATATTGCTTGTATAGGAGCATATACTTGCTTTCTCTACCTGGAAAGTGCATTTAGATCATTTTTGTAATAATCTGGTGCTCTACAAAAAAAACTGCCTTGAATTGAATTGTACCTCTGGACCATTCATGCAGATCACCACCCAGTTTTCACAGATTCACTCATTTATTTCAGTCAACTCTTTGCTGTCACCAGAATCATCAGCCGCCACCACCACTAGTGTTCAGGCACAATAGGGACATTTATTTGTTAAGACTTTCATACAGACTAACTACATCATGATCTTCTGCTATAAATGATTATTTTTATTTTTTCACTAGTCTCATCTGACAGAAATAACTTTGCCATGTTACTGCAGCTAAGCTTACTGCAATACAGGTAACGTACTGACAGTAAAGATGAATTAATACAGAGCACCTCATGATCTGCATGTGCTCAGATGTCATCAGTGAACCTGTTCAGTACTTTATTGTCGTAAACAAAGTTACTACAAAAGACTTTTGGTTCTTCTTAACAATACAAGGCTTATAATTAAAACCACAAACTCACATGGAGGTTAAACATGGTGAACTCGATGCTTTGGCTGTAGTTAGCATTAAAGAATCAGTTCTCCATTACTTTTAACAGCACTGCCTTTATTGATTTCACACACAATTGTGGTTTCAAATCATTGTCTTTCAACAGTGGAGGAAAACATTCCTTCAAGATACATTTCACAAAACATGAGCTATTGCTCCCTGACACTGGCAAAGTTACACTTGTGTAAATGTCAAGAGAGTGTCCTCCTTTTGTTCATTGCAGAATTCGCCAGCAGCTCATTTCCTCCAGGAACGCATTAACAAAGCAGTTAATTCTGTCATTAATTAAAAGGAATCACAATTCAGTGAACACTTCAAATTAATCTATTGAGATTTGCTCTCACACAATGCTCACATTCTATTTTCTTTGTCTCACCAAAGACATTGCATGGGAGAGGCATGGCTTCTCTTTCAAGCCATTTCCGTCAGTCTGTTTCTGTCTAGCTCTGGTAGCAAAGCATGTCAGTAACAGTGCCAGGTTTAGTGCCTTGATTCCAAAGGAATTCATCCATGTAATAAAGGACTACATTCATAGCAATAGTAACACCGCCGTAAGCACACAAATAGCTGTGGTTTGACGTGGAGAATCATCATCTTAGAGACATAATTGAAGTCTGAATACTCACAAATTCATTGTGTACAGAAAGAGTGAAGTTGTTGATGACATATGAGTCATATTAAATATTATATAAACAATGTACATGCCAGATATCCTGCTATTCCTGAGCAAGTGGGAGGAAAGTTACCTTTGCATTGATATGTACTACCCATCAGTTTGACGGCTATTGTCTGTATTGCTAGAGTCCAAGTGATTGCTAAAAGCATCACCTGGGCAAACTACACTGTTTTTGAACATTGAAAATCTGTGATATAAACATACAATGAAATTTGAACAATATTCCAATTGCCACACAGTGATATGTTACACAGTATACTGCAATGTAAGCTGGGAAAACAGTTAGTGTTTACAACACCTACAAAAATGCATCATATCCAAGAATGTACTTTAAACATCCCTGCAATGTATTATGTGAAAATGAATAGCGGGGGGGGGGGGGGTAGAATTATTCTAATAGTAGTAAAACAGCACATTAAGTACTTCTATGTGTGTAGGGGGTGCTGTCCAGGTAGTCTAAAATGAATAGGGCTCTATGGAGTTAGGGTTGGGGTTTTAACATTAACTTTCTTTTTGCTGCTTCAGGTGTGATATTGTGGTGTAGGTAGTAGCATTGCAAACATTGTCTGATGGTACCACAATCCACTTTAAAACATTTCTTTTGTTTAGGGGGGGTATTAGTGGTAATCCACAGTTTTCAGTTTAGTGTTGTCAGAATGGTTATTGTGTATTGTCGAGCATGTACGTCAATGTACCAGTTATTGTCTATATATGAGGAGTCCACCTAAAATTCATAACTGTCATATATACAGTATATACTGTATATCTAAATATATATCTATACACACATATAGATAGATAGATAGATAGATAGATAGATAGATAGATAGATAGATAGATAGATAGATAGATAGATGGATGGATGGATGGATGGATGGATGGATGGATGGATGGATGGATGGATGGATGGATGGATGGATGGATGGATGGATGGATGGATGGATGGATGGATGGATGGATGGATGGATGGATGGATAGATAGATAGATAGATAGATAGATAGATAGATAGATAGATAGATAGATAGATAGATAGATAGATAGATAGATAGATACACATATAGATATATGTATATGTAGAATATGTATGAAATATACATACTTCATACAGGCTGTATCTATGAAGACACACATCATCTATATAATGAATTAAAATAAACTTGACAGTAATTTTTTATTTTTTTTAAATTTAAATATTAATATACTCAATTAATCCTTGAAGGGAAATTAGTGACACACTCTAGTTAGTTAATTCAAATCACATGCACATGTTAGTACATACGGGCCCTGAATAAACAAACACACACACAAGGGGCCTGTGTGCATGCAGAGGGAGGTAGAGTGGCGGGCAGCTCCTTCGTGGTGTGCCCAAATGAGCAACTTGTAAGGGGGACGGCACAACCAGAGGTGAGCTGACACCTCCCACTGTTAGCTCACCTCTGGGTGTGTTTTTTTGGGGGGGGTGGGAGCGGGACTCGAACCGCTGATCTCAGATCATTGGACTATCCGCTCTACTGCGCGCTCTACCACTGAGCCACCGCCACCCCAAATATACAGCAATTTACTGGTAGAACTGTGAGTTTTATGTTGTAACATTATGAGAGCTGTTATTCTACAACCACCCTGCTGATGTTAATCAATGTGGCATGACCTCAGCTGAAATCATCTTCACAATTTGGAAACATTTGGATAATATAAACAATTAAGCAAAATAAAACCTAAAAGCCTCATTGATGTGGAAGTTCAAATGTGGAAACGCTGTCTCTTTAATTGGAGGTGGTGCTAGCTGTACAGAGCGCCCTTTGCAGTAATGAGTTCATGTGAAACTGGTCTAAAAGGTTTTTTGTTGTCTTAATGAATCTCATATTTTTTGTAGAATAAAGTGGCAAAGTAGTTTCTTAACACCAAATGTTTGATCTGGCCATCGGCCCACACTGAGCTGTTTATCTCCTCAGTCACTGAAGTCGGGTTATAAATACTCAGGGCTTGGCATCTCCACAGCATAGAGCTACTTGGAGGGTGATATGGTGCTAATTAGCAACTGTTAGCAGAAATAAAAAAATAAAAAAACTGTATATCCACAGAATGAAACACATCTCCCTGCTGCCACTGAATGTTCTGATGATGATCCTTTCTCCTCTGTTCGCAGGCACGGAGACTTGAGAGATGTCCCTTATTAACACTGTGTACAAGGATCTCTATTTTTTCCATCCCCCAAGTCAGGTCTGACAAATTAAAGCTGTGGAGTCATTAGATTAAGATAAGAACTTATCTTTTACTCTGAGACAGACTTTTATCTATTGTATTTTTCTTTGTTCCCTTTTATTTCATTCCCTCTTTCTCCCCCATTCACTGTGAGATTGTTAAAGTAATTGGGATGTTATGTGACCAGAAAGGCCAGATAAGTTTTTAACCCTGTCATGGATTAACCTCTTGTGTCTGAGGTAGGTCACGAAAGGTGCAGCTGGAGACATGTTAAGACTCATTTAAGGGAGACTTGATGTACTATTGGTGGAGGACGGCTTGTTTTTTTTGCAGGTACATGTGCCAGGAGGTCTTGAAATGACTTCTGTATGCTGTCGGGGGTTATTAAAGCATAACATGTATTTTTGGGGTCGCTGGGCAAGACTGGTGTATCTGCAAGTACATCATTTAGAGACATTCAACCAGGTTTCCTCACACGAGTCCTGAAAGATGTTTCAGACGACCTTTTAAAATAAATCACAGCTGTGCTCTGTTTAACTAGTTTTAAAAAGAACAAAAGAACCAGCGTTAAAAATGAAGGAAGCAAGAAATTCTATACATTTTAATGTTCTGTTGGATCATTTGGAAATGTCACATTAGCAGTGAGATCCTTCCTTCTGAGTAGAAGATGTGCACATCTCCCATCAAATGTCTGATGCTGCTGTATATTTTTTTTTAATAATATCTAAGGGAAGAATCCCAGCCCCGAACCGCATGATTAAAGCATCGAGATTTATTATTTCTCAAACCAGAACATATGAAAAATACCTGAAATAAATGAGTTAGACCCTCATGGCAGCAGTCAGCACATTTCTCTGATCCCAGCGTTTATAATCCTTTGTTTTAAAGGTCATCGCACCACCTCGTTGATATCTAGACATTTCTTTGAAGCACTAATTGTGTCTACATTCTTGACCACTTTGTCAGACAACTCCACACTAGAGCGGGGAACTCAGAGGAGGATGTGCTGCTTGTTTACTGAGATCAAGATAACAAGAACAAGTCTGAAATAACGAAGACCAGGGCTGATGCAGAAAACACTATATTTTCCATTTTAATGGTGTTTAACCATGGAAGCAGGATGAGACATACAGTAGCTTGAAAAATGTAACTAAAGGATCAGAATCAGTGGGATCCAAATGGCACGGGTAGCTGTTGGGCATGATGACGCTCTTTTGATGTGAGCTATATCTAGCTTTAAGCTCAGCTCAGGCGCATCATAGCGGCATCCTGACTGATGTGAGTGTTCCACTTAGATGAGGGCCACTTTGACGTGCTCGCCAACTGTACCTTTAATTTCAGATTCTCTAAAGTCTCAGATGGGCAGACATAAAAAACTAGGGTCATTAGTGTATTGTTGTTTTTGCCATAACTCTGAAAGCTGGACTGTCATCTCTTGGAATTTTGTCATATTCAGCAATGCTCTGCATAATGGGATGAGATACTATTTACATATTGGATCAAATTTGCCAGAGGAGGGCATTAAATATTTAAAAAAAAACTGACAGCATAAAAAGAGCAGCTTTTTCCTACACGTAGTTTGTTTTCTACACAGACTCAAAGCCTTTCTACGCCCCGTAAACACAATTATCTCAATTTTAAAGACATTGCATGCAGTTTTTGAGAGAAAAATTTCCTCACAAAGGCTACAGCATCTTGTGTCACCACTCAAAAGTGAAGGTTTGCCCTTCATCAGGAACTGCTCCCAATGGGATGTATGAATCAAGGGTAGTAAGAGAGGATGGGGTGTAGCCTCTGGAGAGCCACCTACTGCACAGTCTGCATCTTTGTTTGTGTGCCTGGTTGATGAGATGTTTATCAGGTTCTCAATAATACAAAGTGCATCATATTGATCAGTGTCATTGAGCATGAGACTGACTTCATTACTTTGAATAAAGCAGCGCTAACGAGGCTGAGGATGCAGCGTATTCATTCAGGTCACACTGGTTCTTAGCTTTATTATTGTCTCAACATAAGTGCATTCAAGAGGCCATTGAATGACATTTTCTCAACTGTGTGATGAACATCTACCTGAGATTTCAGTGACACATATTATGCATTATTTGTGTGGATTTAAATAATGCCTGAATGAGCTCTTGCCTCACAGCGCTACCCGCTGTGCCACCATGCTGCCCTGCCTGAATGATCTTTAACATAAATCCTAATGTCATTGCTGTGATCTATATTTTCATCTTAAAAGCAGACTTGTAGTGGCACTTCAGCCTAAGTCTTCTGGATCTTGCTGTAATAATTTCATTTTTATGCGCTTTCCCTTTGGGGTTCATTAAAATTTCATCTTGATCTTATCTTCTTAATCATAATCTTGGAATCTGTTTGAATATCTTGTAACCTGCTTTTCCTCTGATGCAGTAAACTGTTCCTGTTTCATGCTCAGTGCTAAGGGTTAAGTTCTCCTTAAATACATAAGAATGTACAGTAAAGTAATGTTTTGGCTGAGGGCACCTCACACACAAGACATCTGTTTAAACAAATCCATAATGGTCTAAAAGGACATTTGTTTTCCATCTCAGCATATACAAGAAATGCCATACCTAAGAAAGAGGGACAGTAAGGAGCAGCGAATGCAGGCGGATACATTTTACTGCATCTCTCCTGTCCACAGTGTCATCCCCTTAAGCTGCCAATTGAGAGTAGGGGGTGAATTCATGAGGGTCTTCTGTAATAGGCTGGCACACACACAGGCACAGCCTGTGGAACCTTACAGGCTGCTGAAGCTGGTCTTGGCATTGCTTTTGGCAGCTATGTGGTTATGTTCTCTCTCTCTCTCTCTCTCTCTCTCTCTCTCTCTCTCTCTCTCTCTCTCTCTCTCTCTCTCTCTCTCTCTCTCTCTCTCTCTCTCTCTCTCTCTCTCTCTCTCTCCATATTTTCTCTAAAAAAAATAAAGTTTTAACTAGCTGGTTGTACCGCTCCTTTATAAATGAGGAAGCCCTTGGCATAAATAGATCTACATGTTCATTTGGTATATTAAGAGAGACACACAGTTAAAGAGTGTTCATTACAATTGTAAATTTCTGCCCCCGGGCCCTTAGCCCGGCGCTAGATTACATGAGGTCTATGCTCACGGACAGCGCCTGGCATCTGATTGAGGGTCCAGTGCAGCTAATTAATTTCATTAGAAAGTGAAGTCATCTTCTAGCAGGAATTAATATTTGGAGCGTCATGTTGCTAATTTATTTCCAGATTTAATTAGCTCAGAGAAGAAATGTTGCTTGGGCAAGAGGACTTTTTAATTATCAGCTTGGATAAATTTGAAAATGTTGATGCCTAAGGGTTGAGTTAATTAAAACCTGCATTATTTTAACTTTAATTAGCTCCCATCTTTGTTTTTCTTCACCATATGGCCATGTCCTGTAGTCAAATTTAGTTAATTAAGCTAATTAAGCTAATCATTTTAATTACTCAAGACAATGTGATTGGATAGAGGATGACTACAAGTTTATAGCCAAGTACTTGTTTTTCATTAAGTTGAAGGGACAGAGTTATTTCTGATTGCAGTTGGCAAGCATGGCAGAGTAGTTTGAGAATGAGACAGCCTCTGAGATATTAAGGCTGAAGTCTAATTGCATTCCTTGATAAAAAAAATAAAATAAATAAAAACCTTGTCACCAGCACGAGCCTTTCAGTGGAGAAATGGTTTACAACGACTTTAAGCTTTGTGCTCATACGCTGTTGGACTCCATCAGATTTAATAATGTCAACGCTTACTCTCATTCAGAGACGCTAGCAGAGAAAGTCTGTTCACCACCAGGAGCACGTGGGAGAAATAATAACAGATATCATGATGCGCAGATGAAGGCATTTTCAGTTTGTTGTGTTGATATACGAGGTAGTCAACATGCGAAACCTCTACATCTCGTTCTTTTGGACTACGGTGGGTTATGAGATTGAATTGTAATTGGGTAGCTGTGCTTGTGGGTGGGATGGGATGCTGCCCTTCCCCTTAATGACCCTTCCGTGTGGGATGGCTGGGGCGTGGGTCTATGCGAGCTGCGAGCAGCTGTGTGTCAGTCTGGACGCAAGCTGGGTCCATCCAGAAGCCAGGCCTAGCTGACAGACGCACAGGCTAAACCCAGTAATGAAATAATACTGGGAGACATCATGTCCGTGGTTTCCATCATTGTTAAAAGATTTTGGTAGTGTGCACCCCCACTTAGGTAATTTGTTTCCATGTATAATCCTATTGCTCACTATTAAATTAAACCAACTGGTCATTTCAGTTTGGAGCCTATAAATAAACTGGTTGCTGTGTGCATAAGCCGTATGTGGGACGTCTCATCTGATTAGGAGGGAAGCACTTAATAATTTGTACTGAAAAAGGTGACCTTCGGTGTCAGGTGACCTCAGCGGTCTGCCACACATATGGCCCAGCAATAATACTAATGTCTGTTCCTAATGTATTTTTACAATCCGGAGCCAGGACCACTCTCCGCAAATTGTTTTGGTCAAATCAAATGTTGATGACTGGCGAGACGGAGAAGTGAACTGTGCTCAAGCTGTTCACATGGTCCAGAGGAGTAACGTCAGGGACGATGGATGTAGTGGTCAAGAGAGATGATAGGCCCCTCTCTGCTTTCATCAGAGTCCGATTGGACGGTCATCAGTGTGTGTGTGTGTGTGTGTGTGTGTGTGTGTGTGTGTGTGTAATCAGGTTTTAGCAGCACTAATGTGAAGGAGGCTCCAGTCTTCTCATACTTTCATTGTAACAGAATGTAATCTGAGAGCGCAGCTAATCATCCGGCCCCCGCCAGGCATTCACCCACTGCAGTGATGACTCTGACACCACCTGTGTTCTGTAGACGTCCGTGTTCCGGCCCCCGCCACCCACCTCATCTTCTGGTTTGGAAGATACTGATCTCCTTTCTGAACCTTCGGTTAAAGACAATCCATCAGCCCTTGAATCAATCAATGTCCACTGCGTTCAAACATTTGGGTCCGGAGTTTTGATTGGACAGAGATAATTTGCGCTGCTACTAAAAGGAAGTAAATGAAATAAAGCCAGAAATGAATAGTATATAATATGTATAACTGTCAACCGGGGGTGATTCAGATCTCTCGGGGGGCTCAGCCTCTATTGACAACGTCCCATTCATGCAAACATGTTCAGTCGTCCAGTTAATCACTCATTTTACTGGATAAACATCCATTTTGTACATTTCAGTATATCTCAAGTTCATTTTCCACAGTTACAGGAGTGACTATACATTAACCCTGACCCTAACCCTGTACTATATACAGGACAAGTTTTAAATAATAAAAAATCCACAAAAATATATGTTCCTATATGTGTGTGGAAAATTTTAGTGAGACTCACTGCATAGCGATACATTACATTTATTGTTTTGATGACAGAATGTAATAGCAGGCTTGATTATCTTTCTTCCATCATGTCGAAGGGCTTTAAAGTCTGGAGCGAATCCTCTCATGGTCAGGATTTGGCCTGGGGGACCACCAGTTGTGACTGTTCAGTGGCCATTCGTGTAGAGAAATGCTATTTGTGTAGCTCTTAGGACAGTTTGGTTTGAAGAAACTGAGATTGTTGCCAACCTTACTGTCAGGGGCTGCTTTTTGTTTATGCTTGGACAATGCTTCCCCCAGATATATTGAAACTTAGTTCACTCTGTTCACAAATACAGCTACAAATCCGTCAGTTCTCTTTGCCTTTGTCTACAACCAATTTGACATTTAACAACATTCAGATATTTTAATTGGCTGCTCGATTTACTTGTCTTTTAAACCAAAGCCTTGAAATTCCACAACCTTCTCCCTCTGTTCTGTCTGACACTTCAAACAGGAAACTGATTACCACCCCAGTGCCTTCACTAAACCGGATGGTAACATCTTGACTTTATGGAGAGAAGTGGAAGTTAAACCTGATGAAATGAAACCATTTTAACTTGCAATTATTCGTCTCAGTTGAGCAGATGTAATATTAGAGGTCTGAAATGATTCAATAAAATGAAAGTAATGATTACAATCAGTGATTTGAATCTAAAGTAACAGCGGGTGATGTTATTGTAGGAGTATTGTACAAATACACAATGGCCAAGTTTGAAATTCCCAAACAATAGTACCACCAGCTAAATAATCAAATAACGATCAGTAAATGGTAATTTATATAAATCGAGCAAATATTCAACTATCCTCTGTACTAATTTATGTTGGAACAATGATAATAATAATAATAATTATTATTAATAATATTATTGTTATTATTATTATTATTTCAAAGTTTATGTTTACACACACACACATATATATATATATATATATATATATATATATATATATATATATATATATATATGTATACAGTGCATATATATGTATACACGCATTCACTCATCAACGCCTGCGACTTCACCTCATCACGGATTTTTGGTAGGCAGTCATGTGATACCGTACGGGCATTCCATTGGTTGACAGCATCCAGAAGTGTGCGAGTTCGGTGAGTCTGGGAATTACGAGAGACACAAAAGCACTTTAACGAGTCAGTAAGAGGGTGGAAAAAGGTAATACAGATAGAAGGTGGTTTAATATCAGTATGGGGAGGGTTCATAAACGTTTAAGTTACTGTAGATAATAACTTAAATAGTTTTTCGCTCTATCGCGGAATTCGTTAATCGCGTGTGGTTCCTGGAATGCATTAACTGTGAGGAACAACACACACACACACACACACACACACACACACAAACACACACACACACACACACAAACACACACACACAAACACGCGCGCGCACACATACACATTCTGAACTCCATCTTTACTTCAACAACTACTAAAACTTCTTCATTCTGACTTAATTATGATAAAAAAGACTAGTCTTTGGCTCTGGTCTGGACCACTGTCCGATATAAGCCCCCTCACCAGCCAAGGAGAGCCCAGTGAGGAGCAGCTTAATAGATTTAGATGAAAGGAGGAATCATGGAAGCCTCAACCAGCAGAGAGTGAGAGCATCTGCTCAAAGGCCACCTCCCCACGCCCGGATCATCATCTCCAGAAGAACTCAGGCAGGCGCAGAGCCGCCATCTCCACAGCTTCACACTAATTCCAGTGCCCCCGCCACACACAGGCTAATTAAGGCCATGCATTTATTTATGACTGAGCTCATTAAACAGCGAAAAAGATGGTCGCCGCTCTGAAAACACATTAGTCCCAGAGGAAACTGCCTGTGAAGTCGCTCCCCTCAGGCTGTTACAGGTCACAGACTCTGAATCTTTGTGACATATGAAGAAGCAACAAACTGTAATGCCTTTAAGAAAAAAACGTCCTTTCTGAGGCGATGAAGTGATGGCTCAGGACATTCTTTAGGGTATGTTTGAAGCAGCTTGAACTGGTCCCATAATTACATGTACAGTATAGGTCATTGACCAGGGGAAGAGAAATTTCACGTTCAGGTCTTCTACTTTGCATTTTTGTCTTCGGGTATTTGTGATATTTGCTGTTTTCCACATTCTTGGTGTACATCTTTTAATGTAATATGACAAGTGTAGTTAAACGAAATGAGGCTTTGACCCAGATGAACAGAAAATATTTATAATAATATGGTATTTCAGATATTTAGGCTATGCAGAGCCAGGATAATAAAGACAAAGGATGTGTTGCAGGTATACAAAGTGTTAATGTGCTCACTCAGTCTGTGTGCGTGTGCGTGTGCGTGTGCGTGTGTGCGTGTGCGTGTGTGCGTGTGTGTGTGTGTGTGTGTGTGTGTGTGTGCGTGTGTGTGTAAAGGGCACAGACAGATAGATCTTACACAGATCCTTTTCCCTCACTTGTAATTGCAGAGATAATGCCAAATCACACAGTCCTTTGCTGAGACAACTGGTGAGTTGATGTAATGCTCTTTAATGGCTCCAACTCTGAAGACTCAGATTGTTCATTTGTACTGCTGAGCTGTACATATGGACCCAAAGCTGCTGAAGACTGATGTTTGTCATGCTTAATTTCTGAAAAAGGGTTCAACTCTATTTTTCAATCACTTTCATATATTCATATATTACCAAAATGTTTTTTTTCAACTGAGCTCATCAAATACTTTGTCAACCCCCTGTGTAAGGCAAAAAGACATGCACACATGCAGTCAACATCAGTATATGTATAATATGTTGTTATTAATATATCATTATCTTTATATAACGATCTGTGACACAAGCTCCTTTTGGCTGAAATGGCAAGTTGGTCTGATCGCTTCACACTGACGCCAATGGGTTTTTATTGGAGCTGCTGTGAAGCCTTGTGCAAAAAAGGAAGTAGCTGTGTAAAGTTTGACAAGTGTCCTCAAGTGATGTCACTGAAGTTGGCATTTGTTGAGGCTCAAGCTAAATAATCCTTAACATTAATAGAAAAACAAACAGTTGGAATAAAAAATCACCCTTGGTTCTGCTGCAGCAATTTCAGTCAAGCAGTCACAGTGTCTGATAAGAAACGCAATATCAACTCAGTGGAGAAATCATTTAAACAAGTTGAAGGTTGAAGGACTGCTTTACATGCTCTATCTACTGCATATGTGTGACTAGGGGCACTGGAGTCATTGCTATGGTATGTTTGTGATGATGCTGGCATGGATAAGCTAAAATCAATCCCCACCCGGCACTAGTTTTTAGGATGGCTGATAAACAAGAGCATTTGGTGACCTTTTGGTGTTCTTATGGGGGATTTAACCCCCTGCTCAGAGCTGCACCATGCTGGTGGCTAGAGCAGGAAGGAGCATGAGAGGATTTTTTTTTTTCTTCCTGCAGGCGTCATAAGACGCTGGTGCAAACACAATTATATCACATGTTGAGCTCTTGTGAGTCACTGGACGGTGCTAAAGTCTGGCAGTGTTGGGCTCATCAGTGTGTCGTAGTCTATATGTTGTGCTTGTGTGTGTGAGCAAAAAGAAAAAAGAAGTTTGGGGAGGGGTGTTGAACTCTTCACTCTAGGTCTGTGTGTGAGATGCTTTCAACAGCAGGCAAACTGGTCCTGCACTTATTGTGAGAGGAAGCTCTGAGTGTTTGGAGTGCTCAGTCCACTTAATGCATTATTATTGTTACTACATTCTTGAGGAGGAAAATGGAACAAGGAATGCTTTTCAAGCCTCAAACCAGTGAAAAGGGAGGACGTGTGTGTGTGTGTGTGTGTGTGTGTGTGTGTGTGTGTGTGTGTGTGTGTGTGTGTGTGTGTGTGTGTGTGTGTGTGCGTGCGTGCGTGCGTGCATGTGTGTGTGTATGCCTGCCTAGGGTAAATAAGTGTCGACAATCTCATCCTTTTTGTATTAATGCTCATTTTATTCAATAACAACTCATAAAAGCAGCCTGAGTCCTGATGTCATGTTTACAATCTTCTCTGGTGAAGTAAACATTTATGTCAAAGGGAAAATGTGCTCTCATTCCTTTTCTGTATTTATTGTTTCAGTGAAAATGATGACTATATCATAAACCCATTAAATGTCTTTGCGTCTCCTGGTGTCAGAATGACGGGAAAGTTCTCTTTGAAAAAAATTTGGAATATTCTCAAATAAAGTTTTCTTAGCAAGAACGTGGTTCATTTATTTTTTGCCTCTTTTTTTCAAGGCATAACAGCAACTTAACAAATGCAAAGTAAATGTGGCTTTAAGAAAATAAAAGTCCCGAGGGCAGGAGGTGCTTTGTTTCTCTTGTTGCATTATGAGTGCATTTCCACTCAGAAAGACATTTGAGTGTAAAGTGAGCCTTTTCATCAGGCAGGCCTTTTAACAGTAAAAAGCAAAGCTTGAACGGCACTCCTTGCACCAGAGTTCACAGCATGCATAATGGAGAGGATAGAGTTACCTGCTACTTTAGGCCAAACATGACTGCCAATAATTGCCTTACCAATATTTGCATGTCGCTCACCGTGTTATTGAACACCCTGCTAAGTAACTGAGCACCGCAATCCAGGTACTATTTTAAGTTGTTTGCTGATTCCACAGTGGGCTAAAACAAGACAATCATGAACCGCATTTCACACCATTATAGTGTTTTTAGGGGCCTCAGGTTTCATTGAAAGCTCATTCAACGCCATGTATCCCAGCATGGATGGTCTCAGATTATCAACAGCTCTCTGGTAGTCACATTTAAATTCATAATTTCTTGTTACCTCCATCAGCAGTGTTGGATATTGTGATCTCAAAGTATGTCCTGCTTGTTTGAGCAGAAAAAAAGTTATTCAAGGAGTTTTGCAACTTCTTGGAGAGATGGACTTGTGGTGCTAGGTAGTATGACAGTCATGGATCCAGAATGAGCTTTTTTTCATTAACATTAAAGGATGGGCTTATTTTGACATAAATAATATAATAAATAAAGGAGGCCTACTTATTGACATATGGCATTTTTGTCATCCACTGCGTGGATACAATGGCCTTTTCTAAACATTAAAATCACTCAAATCAGTTTTTTACATTATCTTTGTTTCAAAAATGCAGCTCACCAATATAATCTAACTCTGGTAATCAGATTATAAAACATCCTTTGATAGTTTACCATGGGGGACTACAGTGGACATATGCAACAATATTTCAAAATTAATATATCAGTTAATAAATATTGTTGTTACATCAATAATTAATAATGTTAATGTTGATGACGTTGTTTTAGGAATCAGTGCCTATGGAGCAGTTAACCATTTAAATGACTGAAAATGCAAACAGACTGTGATTACATTCAAAATTGGCTAATATTTGACCAGTAAGTGCAGCAGTCCGAAAAAGCAAGAGTCTGGTCTTGAGATTTGTCTCATTTGTCCGAGTTTTCTATAACAGTGATGAATGGTTTATGGAATACAAATGAACAAAGGAACAAACAAAAACTCCTTGGACCTGATCAGTGTAATTATAGAAATCCTGGAACATAATAGTGGGATGCATAATTTTCACAGTTTTGGCAAAATCTGATCAAGACTGGCCAAGAAAACAGATGGATGGATGAGCTAGTGAGGGAACGAATAAAAAAAGTTTAATAATGGTATGGAAGTTTTATTTAATGCATCATGTCTTGTAATGCACTTTTTTGTATTTTATATGAAATCCAGGAAACACAAGATAACACAAAATTATCAATTAACCACCATTCATTCTAGCAGATTTGGAATTATATGTATTTCCTAACATTAGCATGTGGCCAACTGACTTTCTGATTTAGTTGTTCTATAGCTCCTTGCCTAAGTTTTAAAGGTTTTTTTGATTCCCAAAGATGGAATACCTAAATTTATTTGATTTACTTCAACATGGCAAGATAGGACATCCTAAATTTGGCCTCTCATTATAATTAGTCAATCTTGATAGAAAAAAAAAATCTGGCATTATTGTTAGCTGGGATCTCTAAATGTGTATATTGTCAGAAGGACCCAAATAAAAATTGAGCTATAGAGGATTGAAGCTCTTTTTCATATTGGGCTTGTGCTATTTTAAGCAGCTGTAAAACCAGGGTTGTACTCTACATTTTTTTGTGAAATAATACTACACTGTTTTTAAATTGACAAATTTACTTTTGTCCTGTTAATTAATTGTGCTTTTTGCATTACTGTTATATTGTCTTTTGTTCATTTTGACATTCAAGCCATCAAATAGAAGGAGTTCACGCTCCACAACACTTCAGTCATACAAACATAATGACAAAATAGTGCAGGAGATTGAAGAGGGCTGTTCGTAGTGCTGAGCCTATATGAGATTCAACAATTTTTTTGACAGATTTTTAAATTATGTATACTTGATTTTTAGGGAAATTTGGAAATCTGGTTTTTAAGTGGATACTGCAGTCGCAAAATGAACCATCTGAATACCAGAACAAAAAGAGACACAGAAATCAGATGTCAAAACACAGGTAACCATCAAAGAACTGTTCTAACAGTAAGGTCACAAAGGTTTTCCTACTGAAGCCTGAAGGTGCCCTACGTCTCAATTCCCAGAGGCTGACGACTGCGAACCATAAAGCACAAGAATAGTCTGCTCCAATAGCTCAGTGCCATCTAGTTAAGACTTGGTTGCTTTAGGATTCTGTTCTGTGCAGTGATGAAACCAAACTGTAACTCTTGGGGTCTATGAATCACAGGTACGTCTGGAGGAGGAAGAATGAAGCTTCTGCAGAGAAGAACATGGCTTTGGCTTGATGACGCTTTTCTACTTTGGTCACTGGAAACCATCAGTGGAAGAGGGTCAGAGGGAATCATTGTGTATCAAGAAATCCTAGAAGGTTATACCTCTCCATCTGTGGGGAAAATGAAGCTTCAGTGGACATTTAACAAGGACAGGGATGCCAAGCAGACCTCCAAATCCATCAAGGCTCGGTGTCAGAAGAAGTCAGGATTGTTTAAGAGACCGACTTGTCGGATTTGAATCCCACAGGAAACCCAGTAAACCAGAAATATTCCAGAAACGGGAGGTCTTTATCCATGAGGAATGGGCTAAGATTCCTCAGGAAAGCTGCAGGAATCTGGTGTAGGGATATGCATCATGTTTGCAGCAGGTTATAGAGTCTCCAAAGAAATAGGGATGCTTTCCACTAAGGGCTGACTCATTTATAGTAGACTATGCCTGTCAGTAAAACTAGCATGTTGTATTATGTCTGGGAAAACACCTGCAATATCTGTTGTATTGAGCTACCTGAAGTTTCCTGCTTGATGTGGTTGTAAATAGCTGATGTATATTATAATTTGCAACAAGAAAAAAATATATAGAATGGAGTTGAATAATTTGTTTCCAACTGTAGATTATAAGAAAAGGCAGGATAATGTTATAGCTAATAAAATGGCTTTATACTCAATCAAGGATTTTTCGTTCAGGTCATGAATTTGGAAGTGCTTAGACTTGTGTTAAACCAGCTCTTCCCAGGTCATAAACTCTTAACTTTGTCCAATAAATAAATCTATAAAATGTACTGAAGGAATACTGTAGGGGTGGGCAATTTTGAAGGCATCCAAAATCTCATTTTCAGGTGAATCATAGAGATCATGATATTTAATGTCCTCTCACTTCTGTTTCCAAACTTCACATAACTTTACCGACTAGTGATTCCATGCTGTGTGAGCAAGCCAGTAGACCATGTTGGACTCAGATTGTCTGAGGGACAGTTGTGAAAAATGAAAAGGGCACTGAAAGTATGTGGTCATGATGCATTAATTGTAAAATCTTTACAAACCGTGGTTACCTTGACAGAGGAGGTCATGCTTTTGATGCAATTTCTTGATGCAAATGTCAAAATGTTTATCACAGATTACATTGACATATCACAAAACCTGGTTGTGCTCTGAAAGATTCAAAACTGAATGTTTTTTGTTGTTGTGAAGTAAATTTTCATAGAGAGAATATGCAGGATAAACATGAATAAAAGCCTGCAATTTGGCTGTTTAGCTCTTTTGTGTTTGGAGGACACAAAGCATCTTAGAGGTATGCCAATCACATTAAATAAAAATGGCTGTATTATGAATCACAATATATCTCCTGAACTTCTGTAATAAAACACAGAGGGAACTACGATTATTTGACCATTTGACCAGTGATCCCCAAATGACGGTCCATGGGCCGCAAGCGCATGCGGCCCGCCACCATGTTTGGCACGACTCCCTGAACAGTACCAGAAAAACACCCTGTTTACTATATATTTCATAAATAGTGTTATTTATTTCATTAATAGTTTATTTACTTCATTACTTTTTTCTGTTAAGCTTCCGAAAATGGTTATTAATATTTGGTTATGTGTGGCTTTCTGGAAGACAAATGTGTATATTTAGACACCCCTGCAATCATCAAGTTTTCTGTTACAAACTGACCCGGGCGCCCCATCAAAGAAGGGAAAAGTTATGTGGCCCTTACAGGGAATAGTTTGGAGACCCCTGATTTAGAGGAACACAAAGGACGATTTTTCCAAGAATATAGGGCAGCTGTATCAGCAAAGAATGACATTTTATCCCCTATAAAAGGTCCTAAAAAGTTCTCCATTGGATGTTCACCTTTCTTCAATGGCTTAGACACCCATCGGTGACCTAAGTCACAATACATCCACTGAAGAGGACACTACAAAGCTATCTGCAATCTGCTATCTGTAATAAGATGATAAGTTGGGTGAAAATAGGTGGGTGAAATAGAGTTATACCATCTCAGATGGTTGGGGGCAATATCATTACTATGTAAGAAAGGCATGACAAGTAAGTGAGGTTAGCACAGAAGAAAGTACATTATCACAACCTACTTAACTGTTGTCATATTTGTTGTTACCCTCATGTGGTTGTATAATTGTTGCAATAAAGGATCTACAAAAAAGAAGTCAGAGATAGACAATTTAAGGTGGGACAGATCCATTTACGTACATAAAGGAAGCATAACTGGGCCTATATCCTTGCCCATTATCTACAGGTAAAATGAGTGTGGCCTATTTTTTTTTTTTTTTTTTAGTGGCAGGGTCATCTGTGTACTTGAACCCAATTTGTTTTTGTTTGTGCATTGGAAGATCCCCCTACAGCAGGGTTTCCTCTTGTTTTGATGCTAACAGTGCCTGTATTTTTCTTCAGTAACATTCGCTAAACGGAATGCTTGTTGGCAGATACTTGTTCACCACTCCAGCAGCTTAACAGCATGGTTGGGGTGAATTTTTTTAAGTGATCCTTTAATGTATTTGTCTTCATGATGTCCACTGCCAATATTTTTAGACTCAGTAAACATGTTTTTCCTCATCTTCCACTATAGACACAGTGAAATTCTCCATATTCATATTTCCCCGTCATGTCTTTCAGGAGACTTTTGTTTCTCTTATTATCTCTGTCACTGTCTTTCTTGTCATCCCAGTTAAATATTCTTCATTATGTTTTCTGTGTGTTTGTTTTTAGTAAAATGATACGTGAGTGCCACTGCCACCTACTGTGGCGGATGTCCAATAACATTTTATTCTAACTGAGCAATGAAAAAGGAAACAATACTGTAGTTTTGCATGTTCCCCTGGGTCACATGCACCTCCCTGGCAATCTCACCATAAACTGTGAAAAAAGATTGTTTGTAAATTGTGGTTTCCATTAAATGATGTGATGTCTCTTTTTTTGCAAGTTTATAAACAACTCAAACCCAGACCCATTTACAATGCGTTCACAAAGTTTTGTGGAAATGGGTTTCTTAGAAAAAATCATTTATCTTTTTATCAGGAGCCACAGAAAGCATTTGTATTTCATTCAACTGTACAGTATTTACCATGGAAACCCATCCAGTAATTTTAGGATGGTCCTGCTGATAAACTAACCAGCCAACAAACCAATCTCTGGTAAAAACATTAACGTCTTGGTGGAGGTGAAAAAAGAGTAAACTTGCTTGCAGATTTCAAATGAAGTTTTGCAGTTTGCACAGCCCATAATGAAGAACACAACATCTGCTCCTCCATAAAACTCCCCAACACACTGAGCTTAATGGTGATGAAAAACTTGCTGCAGAATGAAGACGTAAACCAATTACAAATTAATACAAGGTGACTAATCATAAGTAATGCAGTTGTGGTGTATCAGCAGACTCCCCAGTGAGAACAGGAAGGAGCTGGAGTTGAAGCGCAATGATTTCCCTCAGGCAGATGTGCCATTTAAGTGTGCTCCATTGTTGTGGTGAGATCCATTAGCGCTCACTCTGGTTCACCACATCAAAAAAGTCTCACATACGCATTATGTGTAAATAGTTTTCTAAAATATCCTCAGCGAGTCTGGAGCAGAGCGTTTTGATTCGTTTGATAAATTGGTGATGCAACAAATCTGTCTTTGCCACATGTATCTATGTGTGTGTGTGTGTGTGTGTGTGTGTGTGTGTGTGTGTGTGTGTGTGTGTGTGTGTGTGTGTGTGTGTGTGTGTGTGTAAACAGAGTAAACAGCTTAATGGAACCAAGAGGATTTCATAATGGGAGAGGCCAACGCTAGCATTGCACGATATAGTGTTGCTCAGATGTGGATTACTGAGGTCACTTCAAAGCAAAATCAAACCCAAAATCAACTTAAAGGATAATTCCTTTTTTTTAAAAATCTGATACTCAAAGGCTTCTTTGGCCTGCGAGTCATGGAATAAGCAGGTGAAAGTGGAACGTATGATCTGGTTCGCTGGTCATCACCACCCAAACATCCTCTATGGATGGCCACTGCTTCATCCTTAAATCGTCCTAAAAGACCTTAAATCAAAATGCAGCACATTAAGCTAAATGAGGATGATGTTTTGGAACATTTTTCAGTCATCTAAACATTAATGCTGACTATATTCTGATGATTTTTTCAGTTATTCCCAAAAATTCCAGTTTTAAGTGCTTCTGACAACCTCTAGCCAAAGCTCCCTTTAATGTTACATGAAAAAACAGAATTACGCCCAGAGATTGTTCATATATTTGTAAATCTGACCACTTACTTTTGTAAATTTCCGATGAGTTTCAACAAGAGTAAGATTTTGAATGTCCCTTTGACAGCATGAAGGGTGACAATGGGTTTAGTTGTCAAGACAAAACCTGTCTTTTCTCTTTAGTTTTAAATTTTCATTTCTTGTGTAAACTCCTACTTTAAATTATACCTGTATGTACCAGGGTTTGTTAATGTCCTATGCGTGGCCTCTTCACACACAATTAACTACAGTGAGTCAGGTCAGAATTATTTGTGCTCTATTGGATTCTGATTCATATTTTAGTTTTGTTAAATCCTCATCAGTCAGTCTCATCTTAAGAAATATGCTTCAGTAACGAGACGCTTGTCCAAATATGATCTAAAAAAGTGAATCTATGCAAGTTAGAAAGGAACTTAAACTAAACACGAAAACTAGACAGCTCTTGGAGTGCATTTGAGTTCATGTCTGCAGGATTATTATTTTCTCGTAGGTGTGAATTTTCTGTGAGCCTTATAAATTTTGACATTCTTGATCAACAGATACTGAATATTACTTGGATCCTGAACTTATGATGTCATTGTGTCATTTTAGTCCAAGAACTGTAGACATTATCCATGACGCTAGAGATAAAATCCTGTAATCGTCTGTCCTGTAATAGTTACAAAGTCTTTAACAGACAATGCCAGGAAAAAAAAACCTTAAACTCATTGGCAGAGCTAATTATTTTTCTAACATATGTTCCTCCTCTAGAGCAGGTGCTCTGGTCCATCTTTAATACATTTAGGCTATATTATATTATTTGTATATATATATATATATATATATATATATATATCTCATAGAACTTGTGTATTAACACCGTAGCTATGCTACCTTGAGAAATTATTTCAGAAACACTACATAATAACAATAACAAACATTGTTCTTGGTTTCAGAGATTACCATAGTATATTTAAATAAAACACAGAAGTCTGTTTACTCTTTTGGCCCATTTCCATTTGAGTAGATTTTTGCATGATTTTTGCACAGTTTCAGGGACGACGGTGAGGCCCAGACTCCACTGATAAGAGCATCAGCCATTACCGGATCCCTCCTTCAGACCTATTAGGTCTCGCAAGGACTTCAAACACCAATTTGTTCTGCAAATAGCCCATTCAATTTGTGGCTGCTGAAGAGAGACACCTCTCTCCCTCTCAGCAGTAATTGAATCTTCAAAGGAACATTTTCCTCCATTTCTGTCAGGTATTAGAGTGATGAATAGCAAACGGTCATTTGAACAGAAAGAGAGGATGCATGTTTATCCATTTTCAGTAAGATGCTCATCATGAGCCTTGACGATTGCTGGGCTGGAAATTGAATCATAGCACTAGAGGGGCTTCAATGGAGGCCAAGTCAGCCACTAAATATCAGTCTTTAGCATCACAAACACATTCTTGACAACTTGGTAAAGAGGATCTTGCAGGAATTGTTTCAGGTATAAACCCATCCCTGAAATTAAATCATCACAACATTTATTGTTTGAAGTTTTTCAAGACCCTTTCTAAATCTTTTTTTTTTTTTTTTTTACTGTACTATAGACCTTTTGAGGAAGCTTTGGAATGAATTTCAGGAGGCTTTTAAATCTTCAATATTTTTATTAATTAAATACACCATACTGGAGCAAATGTCTCGGAAAATATCACAAATAAATTTCTCTTTCATTCAGCATTTATATGTTGGTGATGGTCTCTACGTTACTGACTATGAGGAAATGTCTTCAGTTTTCCATGGGTTGGGTTTTCCAGGAGAGGGAGAAGGACTGGAGCCAAGTGTGGAAGGTCAGATGTACTGTAGCCACGCCCGGACAATGACATTTACATGCATACTGTACATACATGGTAATTTTACAAATACACCAAGAAAAAGTGTTCATGATTCTTTTTTTTTTTTGGTTTGTTTGTTTTTTCACAAAAGCCACAGTTTTTTAAATCCCAATTTCATGTATATATATATATATACACATATATATACATATATATACACATATATATATAAATTTATACATATATATATATATATATATATATATATGTGTGTATATATATATATGTATATATACACACACCACCAAAGCAAAAGAAAAAAAAGACATTCCCCCTTGACAACACTTAAAATATATAAAGTGGAAACACCATGTTGTTGGGAAATGAGGATAGAAAAGGAAGAGGAAAAATGAAAAGTTCCCGATTCCCCCGGATGTCTTTAAACAAATAGGCAGAGTTGAAAAGTCTGCATTTCTTTAACATTTAGTCTTTTCCCTCACTTCAGCCACAACATCTTCTAGTGACTTATTTAATTTTCTCTTCTTGAAGAGTCCTGTTAGATTCTGATCCGTCTCATTTTTTTACCCAAGGTCAGAGTCCTCAGCATCCAGATTCAGGAGCTTTAAGTGCAAGAATCCACCCATACTTGTGGAAAGAGCCAAGGTTGTAGGTTGAGAGTTGGACATGGGTTGCAGAAATAAAAGCTAGGTTACCATTAGTTGGGTAGAGAATTCCTTGGGGGCGAAGAGCCTGGGTGCACAGCTAAAAGGCTGGGGTGGGGGTGGGGGTGCTGATCCACACTGTCTCGGGTGACAATGAGAAAGGGCTAAAATGAAGGCACACATCCTGCTTCCTGCACAGCTCCTGCCTAACACACCTGCATAGTGAGAAGAAAAAACACATTTTTAAAAATTAGGTTGTCATTATTAGCTCACAAAATCTCATAAATGTTTCACACTGATAAATCAACTTTCCGGCAGCTCCAGTCTTTAATTTATTGATCAGCCAGGCTTTGAAAGCCATCTGGTGTCCCATTTACTTTGCATTAACTTAAAAGTGGAGCGATTCTCTTTGGTATAATTATAACCACGCTCCAACATAACTGCAGGAGGTGTTCAGTCCTGTGAAACAGAAAAATATTTTTTTTAATGATTCTAAGGGTGATTTACTTTTCCCTTCATCCCTCACATCACTAGGAGGGCTTCAGTCTATTAGTAATTGCAAACTCCTACTTGGAGGCTAATTAAAGTGACTGACGCTGGGAGGGTCTCACTCCCCTGGGTCAAAGCAGCTCCGTATGAGAGAGGTAATTTGTTTGTTCTGAACAAAGAGTTTAGGAAGATGCTGGGAAGAAAGCTTAATAACAGAACATCAAATGGCTTATGCTATGAATACAGACAAATATGTTCCAGCAGAATTGCACATAATCAAAACAATGGTCAGTAGATAACCCAATCTTAACGTACAAGCAGTGACTGCTTCATTTCCCCTCTCTGCTAAATCAGCCTTCCTATATCACGTCTATGTTGAGCTGTGGAAGATACATAAGGTATATTGATTTTGAGAGCCGTTATCCTGCAGTGCATCTGTGTTATTTGAGGCCGTCTAAATTCAGTTTGAGCAAAAGAAATGAGAACGTGTGTGATGTGGTGCTCCGGCAGCAGGATAATTCTCCACTCGCAGAGATAACAAAAGCATCCTGAGACCGTTCCCACCGAGGGATGAGTCTCTGTTTATTTAATAATTCTCTCTGCTATAATTAAAGCGCTGGGGCCAATATTCAGATTGCATTTTAGCATCAATAATTCAACAGTTTTCACTGCAATTGATGTTAGTGCATAAATAAACAATGAGGCCTCATACTTACTACACCGGCAATGCTGCAAGAGACATTGAGGGTGGGAGTAAAGACTTAAACAGACATTTAAAATTAAGCTAGATAATGCAACGGCTTTCAATTTAAAAGTGAGGAGCTCTAAGAGCTCTAAGAGCTGATTTGTAGAAGTGACAAGCCCTTAAAAGGCCTGTGACGTGGAGGGAGGGAGGGTAGGGGGGAGGGGGGTTAATGGAGCTCTACCTCTCCTCTACTCAACAAACCACTCAAGGTGAAATGCACGCTCCCAACATTATAATTCCTCTTTCTGTCAGAGTCAGAAACGCTTCCAAACACCTCCCGTATCTCCCGGCGTGCTGTATCAATAAAGCTCCTTGTTGGGAGGCAAAAATGATTAGCTCTCCTGCGGGAAGAATGAAGCTATCCTGAAGAATTAAGTTATCCTTAGTATATGATGACGCCTTCTGTTTTACTTTCACTAGAGGCATCAAGATCAAATCAGAGAAAGCCATGATGACAGCATTCATGATGTACTGCCTGGCTCACTGTCTGTGTTCAATGCCGTTTAAGCATTGAGATATAATGGCAGAGACTGATATTTTTTAGCAGATTTGGTCATCTGACTAAGGACAGCAAATAAATTCAAGATGAGTCAAATTTGTATCAGCTCATTACAAACAGAGTTTGAGAGGGGCAGTACAAAAAAAAATCATTTTCACATTCTTTGTGTTGACGGTTCATACAGATTTTCAGAGTGCATGTCCTCCAACAAGAATGATGGAAAAATCCATTGGCTGTCTAAATATAAAATACATCTCTGCTCTGTAGGATTTAATATCCACTGCATGCCTCGCAGTGAAGCTGAATTGATGATATCAATATAAGCAGAGTGAAAAATGTTGGTGTGAAAAGTACAGATGTTTTTCTTTTCCCGTTAATGACTCAACTGACTGATGACAAGTTTTTACTAAGTTGTACTTTACTTTGAAGTAATCAGCCTCCTTCCCTCTTTTAATCCTGTGAGAGCACACAGTCATCGTGTTTCGCTGGTGCGGAGACAGTGGACGAGGGCCTTACCTTCTGATCAGGCAGTAGTGGGTTTGTCTGCAGCGAACTCAAATGGCCATTGATGAGCGCTGTGGGTCTGTCATGTTCACAGAACAGGCTGCCGTTGATATAGTGGAACCGATCCCCAGGGACGAGTCGGTTTCGGCAGGTGGAACATGTGAAACACTGCAGGAGGGGTAGAGAGAGAACCGATCACAACCGGGCCTGGGGAACACAAGGCAGCGCTCCGTCCCATTATGTAACGAAACCTCTGAGCAAATACGAAGGCTTGCCAGCGCAGACATATACACACTGCTGTGCGAGTGTTTGTAGGTGTCACCGGTGGATTCAGAAGAGAATTACTGGTAATATGGGCTTCTTCTTGACCAGTTGATTAATGGTTTGAAAAAGCACAATTTGATATTAATATTAACTCAAACACTCTGAAATATTTCATTTGCAATCACAAAAGGAGAAGAAAAACTGGAGCAAGCTGGTTTTAACTGATGCAAACGTCAATGTCACATATGATAGAGTCATGTTTGGAGGACTTTATTTATGACACATATGCAGCAGCCAATAATCAAATATGTAAAAAGTACTGAAAAAACACTTCTCACTTCAGTCATAATTCCTTACTTTCTCCGGTTCAAAGCGTCATAGAGGAATCCTTAACTTACCTTGAGATGGTACACATTGCCCTGTGCCCTCATCACCAGTTCACTGGCTGGAATGGATTGACCACAAGCACTGCAAGCTCCACTGTTCCCAAATAATCTGAGAAAAGAAGGAAACAGTGTTGACAAAGCTACCTCTGTAGGTATCTGCATAGATTTAGCCTCGTTAGTTGTAACTTGTAGCATCCTTTCTTCTGTATACCAAGGGCTTGACTTACTGAGCACTACATTCAGAGCTAAGTTCACCATTGCCTGGCTCCATTTCTTCAAGTGACGATACACAGGAAGAGGAGAAGAGGAACAGGATGAATGAGTAGAAAATCATAACAATATCGACGGAAAAATAAATCCTCCGGCAATGAAACAGCATATTACTTTAGTGCACATTTTTTGCAAACTAATAATAACCTGGAACATAAGCAATCAGCACCTAAGAGGATTTGATTGTATGTCGAGGCGCAGACATAGTGCTTTTGCCATTAGGACTCCAGTGAATGCTCTGTCAGTGCCGTGTTTCCATTAGAAACGTGTAGCTACTCGGGTTGATATATAATGTGCATGGGTTAACCTTTTCAATCATGGTGTCAACACTTTAGATTTGCTTCTGCTCATCTCTTTCGTCCCTAACCTTCTCTCTCTCTCCCTCTCTCTCCCCCTCTGCCTCTTGATAATGAAATGCTTGCTCCAGCTTCCCTTCTATCTTCCTTCTGAGTCCACAATTTAGATTACTTCATCTCGGTGAGCAGCAAACTGAATGAAATTTCGATTTGAGCAGAAAGTAATTTACTGGGATCTGGACCCATTTGTCATCATATCTCACCGGGTGTTTGCTCTATCACTGCACTTTTCCTAAGCAATCAAATAAGACCACGGCATCTGACATGCTCTGGAGAGGAGGGGAGAGAGGGATGGGAAAAAGAAGGGATGGGGGTGGCGGCTAACATTGGTGTGCACATCAGATAAAGTTGTTTGGTCAAAAAAAATTTGCCAGACAAAACAAGAGGAAAGTGTTGTAAGAATCACATTTTTCGAGGACAATTGTAGGAAAAGTGTTTACAAATTGATGATGACACGGAACGAGGGAATAAATGCTTCTAACGTCCCAACTGTAACCCAAACAGTTGTCAGATATATTGACGAACAAACAAGCCAGAGCTCTTTGCAAAAGGACGCAGAAATGGCTTTCAACGAGACAGTCTCGGCAGAAGCAAATTTTTGTCTTGGCACCATTTGGAAAGCCTCCATCAAAACTCAATTTCAGAAACTAATTAACTGGAGACTGTCGTCACAACGCTGCCAATTCTCTGCTTTCACTGGGACTGACATGATGGTAGAAATGAACATATAGGCCTCGCTTTAAGACTCTTATGTTCGTGCAATGTGTGTGAAAAGCAAAGACATCTCTGTCCGTCAAAAACTTTGCTCAAATTAAAAACATGTTCCTCATGTTGACTTGGTTCATCAGGAAGATTTCTCTGTGATACTGTGCTTGGGAGGTGCAAGTCTCCACCGTGGTCTTTTATAAGGAACTCATATCGGGTTAATTATATTACAGGGGGATAGCTCTTGATAGCATTTGATTTAAGAAGCCAAAGCCTTAAGGTGCTCAATTAAGTTGCTATATTGGTTTGAACTTGGGCTCTAATGGCCTCTTCTGTCAGTGACCTACAGCGCTGAGGTGAAGTAGAAACCCCTGGTCAGGATAATTAAGGCCAAGGGACTCTTTAATTGCAGTGACACATCTGGTTTCAGCTTTTTCCTACCGAAGAAGTCTGATGTTTCTGAAGGATGGTTTTATCTTGATTTATTTGCTTTGTTTCCCCCGGTTCTGAACTTTGCTACAACCAACGTAGATGATTAAATTAAATAACAAAGGGAAAAACACATTTGGAGCTGTCTATACAGGCAATGACTATTGGATTTCATTTCAGCACTGACTGCCAGGTGAAATATAGCATGGCTTGCTGCTAGGCTGTCTGGTAAATGCAGCCCTCATTCACCAAGGCCTTTGAGTAGGGTAAAATTACCCCACAACAATGATTTCTGCAACACAGTCCATTAAAAATGCTTCTCTACATCAGCAGCCAAAGCACCTTAAAAGCACTAGGCCATATTGATACTGAAGCGGGGCTTTGCATAATGGCAAGAGCTGCATTAGAGAAAAAGGGTGGAGGGGCTGGGGGTGGGGTGGGGGGTATTGCGAGGATAAGGGAGGGCATGCACGGATCTGCGTTGTATATGTGCATGTGATTTGGGAAGAAGGGGTGGCGAGGTGTTCAGGGATGGAGGGTGGGTGACTGTGGGGGGTGGGGGGGATCAGCCAAATTACACTTGGTTAATTCAGAGTAACAGATCTGGCCCCAAGTGAATTGAAGGCCTTGAATTAATTCTGTTATGACAAATCAAGATAAACGTCTCCCCTAAATTGCATGCGATTTAATTAATTTCTGAGATCCTTTTTTTCCTTGACTAATAGTTCACATTCTCTTGTGCTGTCATAGTGCTTGAGTGGGCAGACTTCAAAGTAATATTAAATAACCAACCATTAGATTTACCTCACACCTTCTATTGGAAAAGTGCCATTTAATTACCTAGGCTTATTCAATTAAGGGGACAGCATTCTCCCTGAATCCAGCAGCCACAAGTAAATTAACTCTCCCTCTACCACTAGCCCGCAGAAATACTATCACCTCCAGCTTAAAACAACATGATCCTCGCTGCAAATTCAACTTCACCTCATAGTTCCACATTACATCCTCCGGTGGCGACGCCTGTCCAGTGACATTTGTGTAGATTCTTTCCTACGCTGTCATCTCATTACAGCTCAGATGTGATGCGTTTCTGTGTCTGATCAATCAGATGTGAATCCCCCTATCAGCTGTGTTAATGTGAGTTTAAATCTGTGTTGTACGGGGAGTTAAGCAGTCTATTACCAAAATGAGCCTGGCCCTTTAAGATGAGAGCAAAATAAAAAAAAATAAAAACAGCAAATGGCCTTCGCAATAATCCCTCTTCTCTATCTGTCTCTCTCTCTCTCTCTCAAAAGCCAATTTGGTTAATTAAATGTTTTGTTTGCAATGTGGCTCTCATTCATTTCGGACACGTCACTGGGAGCGGATACAAGCCAGAGACCAGATCTCATTAGATAAAACCCATCAGGACTAAAGGAAATGGAGGGGGACTATAATTAAAGCATTTAATTGTGTAGACCCACTGTCAGATGTTTTTTTCTCCCCCGCTCCCATCTTTATCTCTACAGAGATCTCATGGTTCCATAATATGCGCTTTAGCTCTTCCACCAAGCATGCTCTCATTATAAGTGGAAAGGTGTATCCACATTTCCCCCTTCAAATTTTAATTATGTTATAGTCTCATTATGAATGAAGTACCCCATTGACTTCCTCATCCTTTTCATGAAGGTGGCTGAAAGAGCGCAGAAACGCACTTTAGATTTAGAATCATCTGTGCATATTTAGTGGCAGTGTTGCAAGTTTCATGTTGACGGTAGTGCAGTTCCATATTTTAAAATGTGAATGCAAAAAAAACTAGAAAGCTTTTGGTAAGCGTTTACCTCCACCAAAGGCATTATCGCTAAAACAGAAATGTCTGATCACAAAAGAACCCATTAGGCAGTTTTTACCAGCATTCAGGCCTCTAAGAGAAAAAAATGGCTGTGCTTTTGAATGCACAATACATGCAATAACAATGACGGTGTTGTTTTCCTCAGACCACCCTTATGCCAAATTACAGTAATAATCACCTGATTCCTCAACCCTGGAAAGCCATCAGTAGTTTATGAGTTATCATATAAATTTAGATTTTCCATGGAGACAGATTGAGATCTATTCTTTATATAGTTTCAACTTCTTACCTTCAATCCATTTGAGTCAATTTTCATTATCTCAGCTACATATTGACGGTAGTGCCATGTCGTCATGAGTTGTCCTTGCCCAGGAATTTTAGTTTTAATTGGTTCATAGTTATTTTTAATGTTACTGGTAAAAAGCATGTAGCAAAATACAAAAAAACACAGTATCTCATAATGTGGACAAAAGTTTTTTTTTTTAAAAACTGACCCAGGATCTGCGTCTGTACCTGCATCTGCCTCAAAATTTAATCAACTCTTCTTTGGCCCAAGATCAACCCCAATCTGTCTTACTGACAAACAAACAGATAAACAAACATATCTGGAAGAGATGCAGTGCATACTGGGATGAGTTCTTAACCAAAAGAACTCAGTCCGGCATAGTTTTGAAACTACTCCGGGTTGAACAAACCATAACTGCATTTGATTCTTCTGGTAACCCAGATCAAGGAAATAAATTGACTCGTTTGGTTTTTCTCGCAGCCAATTTTGATTTAATGTGACGTGTGCTCAGCCCACCACCGCAGCAGCTGTGACCAGTGCAGTCTGGTGTGGTGAAGTTAAGCGCGGTGTATCTGACAGAGTTGGCGGTTCAGCGTGCCAAGATGCCACCAAGATATTTATTTTGGTGTGGGATCAGATAAAAATAAAATGTTGAAGGGTTATTTTAGGGGAAAAAATAACATCTAAAAAAAGTAAAGTACGCTGATGGTATCAGTGTGACATTCAGGGGGGCCCATATCATGATAGTTTGGTCATTATCCAGTCCTATTTACAAAGACACAAATGTACAAGAGAATAACAATCAACAAGGTCTATAAAAGGGTTAAAATCATTGCCGTTCTTGTGCCCGAGGGTAAGTCAAGAAAGTTATTTGAACATTCAGTAAACTGCTCCTCGTGCTATCTCCTCATACTGCTCTTCATTACCAGGATGAGTGTCACCAATGAGCTCTGGTTGGGTGTCTGGAGCACCTACTAGAATATTTAAAAAGCTCTCCTTCCTAATTAAATGCCACTTTTCTGTTACATAAAAAGACCAAAGAGATGATCTGTACATATGTCTTGCAGGGCAGCCATAAATCTTACAAGACCAATTTTGTGTCCTTTAGTTGACCATGAACAGCATGAACAGGACCGACATGCAGATGGCATGCAGAACAAGCCTTCTGCTTTGTGCTCTGTCAACATGCCCGTGTGTTTGACCTCCTTTAGGGTAGACGCTTCAACCAAGACACTATAATGAACACTGATGATCTTAGCACAATATGAAACACATGTTCCGCAAAAATTCACCCTATTTGAATGATCCTATGAGCAACGAACTCTGTTAAATCATGATTCCTGACAACACAATATTCTTTATTTTCTTTAATAATACATATAAGATGCAAAATGAATTATCCTATTGATATAAATAAGAACAGAACTTACTTCAAATGATTTGAGATAATAACATGAATATAATCTCTAAGTCTAAATACCTGACACATGCAGCACAAAGTCTTTTTCTCACCTGATGTAGTCATTTCTGCAGAGGATCATGCCACTTTTTGTGTAGCAAGACGTGCCGATTTCGCCCAGCTGGGCCTGGCAGCAGGAGCACTTGAGGCATCGACTGTGCCAGTAGCTGTCCATGGTGTAAAGGAGGAAACGGTCAGCAATTTTGCCCCCGCAGCCTGCGCACCGCTTCCAGGAAAGAGAACCTGTGCCCACCGCTGGTGGCTGGCTGCTGACTCCAGGATTCACCATTGTCCCTGAAAATACACAAGAGACAGTGTGAAGTCTGCTGGTTGTCACACCCAGACCCTAGTAGAGGTCACGGGACTATCAGCATATAACATGGTAATAACATCATCCACGAAACATACAAGTGAATTATCAATTAACCAATTTGGATTTCCAACCGTGTGAACATCTTGTATAAGCAGCGCCTTAGCAGACTGCAAATTGCAACTAAGCCCATTTTCTGATTTCATAGAGGGACATTCTGAGAGCTGCTCAGCAACAACAGGGCTACAACTCATTTAGCGAACTAATCTGCCCTTGATCTCTGTCTCATCCCTGTGCCGTTGTTTCATTGGTCCTCTCATGATGAATGCCTGTTAACTAAGAACATTGGGAGCCAGGAACAATTATGCTGCATGAGCTTTTGTTGAGCTGCCCCAAGAAATTCTAAATAGCCCAATACTTTGCCGCACAATCCCACACTTTATTGCAGTTTGAATAGCTGGAGGTGGCGATCAATGCAAAACATATATGAACAACATCTAAAGAGATGGAAACAGTCACGACTCCTGAATGGTATTTGTGTTTACCTGAGCTATGAAATTGTTCAGTCTTGCCAGTACATTAAACAGAACTTGATTGGGACACAGAGTCATCAGATACCACAGATACGATGTAATAATGGCAAGAGTTCTAATCTAATGCAATGCAGACATTTCCACCCACACAATTAATGTGGGTTCTTTCAGATGTAATCCTCTCCAATTTGGTCGGACTGCATGGCTAAAGCCAAATCTGCGTTGAAAGGCAGGTAGGCTAATTAGAGTTGGGGGTGCATACAGACACACAGAGAGGCATTCAGTAAGCCCATTAGCGCTGGCTCCCGGGGACAAACCACCGCGTACCTGAGTGCTGATCTAAAATCAGATGAATCAAAACTCGAAGTGACTCCCTGGATGAACAAGACGAACCGTCGTCAAGTTTCCTTCACTAAGGAGCTTCTTTTTCCGCTGAGGTACGGAGGGGACAGGAGGGGTGGCTTTTAACTTAAATGGGCTAACTGAAGTAATTATACGGGCAGGCAATCTGTGCGCAGAGACCAAAGAAGTCGTGGAAATGGAGAGTTGGATAAGGAAAACATATCGAGCAATCACATGTTCGCTGGCTGCTGCGTATTAATGGAAATGAAATAAATTTAGCATGACGTTATTGCAGGGTAAATGCGTGAGCAGCAGATCAAGGGGAAGAAGAAGATAATTTCGTAAGACTAGCACAGGCAATCAAATATCTTCGCTACCATTCTTTAAACAAAGACATACCAGAAAGACGCCAGTAGAACCGAGCGGGATAGTTCTGGAGTGAAGTAGAGCCGCTTTGACGACAAATACCAGACATTCATAGAGCCGCCATGCAACAAAGATGAAGGACCAACAAACACCCACCTCGTTTGGCTCTTTATGGAATAGATGTAAAGTTAACGACTTGAAGCGTACGTAAGAAACACGTTGGTTTCAACAGTCCCGAAAAGTACAGGTACACTGCGGACACCGTAGCGCGCGCGCTCTGCCACCAGCCCCACGCGACAGCGAACCTCAGACTGGGCTCGAGCTCAAGAGTCACTGGCAACAAGCGGAGGACGGAGCAAATGGAGTTATCAGATAGTATTTCCACTGGACGGCTCCGGTTTGACTAGGGTTGCTTTAGCGCTATTTGTTAGGTGGAAACCAAACGAGTCCATTGCCAGACGTCAGAGAAGGTCTGCATGCCGTTAAGTCCCCCAAAGCGAGACGACTTCGAGCAAAAATGAACGAACAGGCTGGAGGCGACGGTCGTCCGACGGCTCGTCCCGTTAGCAGCTTACTCTACATGTGTCGGTGACAGGAAGAAACCTCCAGTAAAAAACCTCTTTTAACCGCGTGACGAAAGTCTAGCGGTAGCCAATCAGTGCTCAGACCATTTAGGAGGAATAACAAATCCAGCCAATCAGAGGGAGACGAGATTTACTTTGTCACCTAAACAAGGATGGAAACAGACGTGGACTGTTGAGGTGGACCGCAAAGGTGCCAGAGAGACGGGGACCATTAAAACTACATTCAGAGGCAAGCGAGCAGCAAAACGATAGTAAAATCTAATTGGTAGTTCATAGTATGTCCTGTTTAATATAATTTAATAATTCATTGTGTAATTTATTACACCTTTATATTGGTCTATATTCTTGAGAGAAGGCATTTATTTTGAATTTGATGGATCTCCTTTGTAGACAGAAGCTGCAAGGCTATATCCAGCGAGCAGCATTCCAGTCACGTCCGAGTTTAATTAGTTGACATTCTATAACTACAGTACTTAGTTTACCGAGGGTGACTCCAATCTATGGGAAATAGGTTGGAGTCTAATAGCTGCGTAGTGGCGCCATCGTCTGTCACTGAAAATAATCGCAGCAAGGCCTGCTGTCGTTTTCAACCTCATTAAGCCTCAGGTCAGTGGTTTCAACACCTATTAAGGCTAATCTGCACGACCTCGATTTGGCTGAAATCCTTTAATTCATTATTCTTACAAGTTTAGATTTTCATCATTATGTGACACTCAAAAGACAAAATGCACTGAAAAAGACTGCTTTTCTAAAGTCTCTAAAGTTTCTTATAGTCTGCATTTACCAAAAGAAAATCTAACGTGCTGCTCGCTACCAGTCACAATTTTTTCCAAGAAAAACAAGTGACGTCTTCTGCTTGTCTAAAAAGTGTGTTCCTATTGGAGAAAAGTTACCTCAGAGAAAAGTTGTTTGAGATTCACTCGGTTGAATGGTTTTACATGACAAAACAGCTTCATTATAAGTTGCCCCTGGCTTCATTAGAAAGACATCAGATGTATAAAGATGATCTTTTTCTTGAATTTAATTGTGTAATTATTCTTCCAGCTCCAAAGAGATTGTGCTGCATCAAGCTGATTTCCCTTTGGCAAAGCCAGTGCTACTCCACCTTGGTTTGAGCCACATTCTCTTGACACACTCATCAAGCCTCTCACTCACTCAAACAAAAAACCGCAGAAGATGGCAAAGAATATCTTTTCCACCAAGGATTGATTAATTGATATAAATGATTAAAACAGTGGGAAATTATGAAATGAATTTGAAAAGGGGCCTCACAGGAACAGCTTTGTTTGTTCCGGGCCTATTTTAATGAGCTTTTCATAACTGGGCAAGAGAAATTGCTTGGCGTGTTCTTTTCTGGAGCTCTTTTGCAAAATAATTATGGCTAGTTGGAGGTGGAGGGGTCAGGGAGCTGTGAGGGGTAGAAGGTTTGGAGAAGGGGGGTGGGGAGGTGTCTCAGAAATTGATCAACCCCCCTCTCCGCTGAGTTCTTACAGTCTTGTTGCAGATTCCAAATAGCTACATTATGAAGCAGAGAAGATTAAAAAAAAGCTGCAAACAACAATGTGGCAGAGCACTATTTCAATGTATAAACAGGGATAAGAGAGTGTCTGATGTGGCTCTCAGTGTTGATACTCCCCACAGGGGTGATCTCACCGAGATGAAAAGGAGACCACAGTGCTTCATAATGAAGCTGCTTGTCCTGTGGGAAAAAGCAAGAGAGCCACATTTAGTCAGTGGTTAACTTCAGACTGGGATTCACTCCGTTTTATTCTATTAACATGACACTGAGCCACAAAGAGGCCGGTTTCAATCGGAAGGTTCGCACACCACAAGCAATCCTCTGATTAAACAACATACACGTCATCATAACTTTGTCTCACGGTCATTTTGCAGGATCGCATTGGATTGTTTACCACGGTAGAGTGTGGCCTTGTACTCTGTTTGTAATATAGTATCACACACTTGGCAGAGCCAACCAGTGAGGGAAGATTTGAGTTCAGATTATGTGCAGATAGAGACTGACTGAACGGAGGCTGGTGCACTCAGCAGGACGATCTCCAAATGAAATTTTTCAGGTAACTGGCTACTTTAAAAAAAAGGAATATTTTGACATTTTGGAAAATAAATTAATGTCCTTACATACCTATAAATTAGATGAGGAAATCTACAGCAGTCTTATCCCTGCATATGGAAATATGAAGTTGAACACAGCTGTATGTTATGTTATGTTATGTTATGTTATGTTATGTTATGTTATGTTGTGTTGTGTTGTGTTGTGTTGTGTTGTGTTGTGTTGTGTTGTGTTGTACTTTGCTGTGCTGTCCTGAGCGATGCTATGCTATGCTATTCTATGCTTGTCCCAGATTTCTAGCTGCATCAATATATCACTAAAATATTGCTTTTCTTATCCAATTAATTAATTGGGTTGCAGATTCATGAAATGGTTACCTTCTTTTAGCACCAGACTGGAATCTGACTGTTAAAAAAATTCTGTCTGAACAACATTTGTCTCATCAGTTATCTTGGTCTTTAAAACCATACAAAGTTCAAAAACTAAATGTCGATAATCAGGCAAATTTCTCAAAATGTCAACAACATTATGCAAATTGTTTTGTGACATTTGTGGCATGACGACTATCTCATTCAACTACTTAATTGATTAGCTGTAGCGGTTTTTTGTGTTATATGAAAGTATGTTTGTCACTTTGATGGTAAAAAAACGGTACACTTTCGGTGTGTTTTGGGAGGATGCTATTACACCATATTTTGTTCAATACATCAATAAGCAGCAGTTTCAAGAGACTACAAATGCCATGTATTGAAATGGTAAAAATATATGCACATTCGGAATGACTAAATTAGTGTGATCAAACCCTTCAATCTAGCTTTGTGACCGTGACGCCCTTTCTTGTGGTGTGTTCTCTGTAGGCTTTTTGCTTTCCCCTGTGGTCCCAGCTCAACTCGGGTCACAAAACAAAGGAACAATGGATGTGTTTTGCTCAACATTTCTCTCTCATTTATTTGCTGATATTGATCTGGTCCATTTACTGTTTGTAATTAAACACAGAATTAGTGATCTTGTATTAAATGAAACTTGGAACTCAATACACACCCCTTGTATGTCAGTGGGTTACTTTGAAGCCTGTGTTTGTAGGTCTTGATTTTCACCAACTAGGACAACAGCAACTCTGATGAAATGTGTGAGGTCCACCACAAACATGTCAATTTATGGTTCTCTGTGTTCAAGATGAAATAACAACTCACACATACACAACACAGGTCAGTAGATATGTGTTAGCAGTATTTCTTGGTCTTTAAAATATTTTACAGCATCCTGTAAGGCCACGGCACTTTAGCATAAGACTGGAAATAGCCTGAAAATGTTCTGTCCAACCTGAACTGTAGTTCAGTCTGCAAATTAGAATAAATGTATAACAATAATCACTGGTTTTAAGGTGACTTATGTACAGTACTTAGTTTGTTTCTTTACATATACATTATAGGCTAGCATTAGCAGGAGGCTGCTTCCAAAATTGTGTGAGCACAGACTTTGATTAGCATCACCCAGACAAACTATGATAGTAAAAGTTGAGGTGCCCATGAAATAGAAAACAGTCCTGTTTGCCTCCTCATATTTAGATTTTTCCTGTCATTACAATTGGGTTATCACCATCCTAGATGGCACATTTTTGCTCAAGATAGAAATGTACTGTATACAGATAAAAACTGTACTTAATGGTTTCACAGATCACTGACAATCTTTATCTCTGTTATTGCTCCTTTGTATTGGGAAGATGTCTTCATGTCCTCCTCTGACCATTATCATATTTGCTGTAGCTTAAGTGCATGACAATTTGCTAACATCTCATGGATGTATTGAGTTTGATCCTAAAAGATGCATGAAAGTATGCAGGCATTGATGGATACATCAATTGAAATGGACACATCAGCTTTTGTATGGTACAGCTAGATGTCTTACCAGCTGACTCAACCAACTGGGATTTCACCACCAATTAGATATAAAAATGGTTTTCAAACAAGGTCTAAGGTACTATAAAAGTATCCGATGATGAACCGAAATTCAATATTGGTGGCATTGCACTGCCAAGGTGAGGTGCTTGCCAGGTTTGGCTCTTGGTGTCCTGGGTCTGAGTCACCTGAAAATCAAACTTTTACTCCTTAAGGCTCGTCTCATTGAACTATTGTTCTCCCTAGTATCATAAAGGTACAGATTGGGCTTCAGAAGTAACTGCTACCTGTAAAGCGTCATGCTGAAAGCTTCCAAGCTATCATGACATTTTCATATAAATGTAATCGATTTTGTCGATTTTATAGGCACATTTTCAAACACATCAGAAGTCCTTAACAGTGATAAATGTGCACAACAGAGCCAGAAAACATCTCCACAGTGCTGAAAGAGATGTGGGTTGATGAAATTCAGAAATTAAATGACAGAGAAGTAAAAGCAGCCCTTCTTTTAAGTGCTTTAATCGTTGTATAATTGCTTCAGCACACTACTCCAGACTCTCTGCATGCACACACATGCAAACACAAACAGAACACCATGTGCTACCTCTGACAACATCCTTTAATGAAATGTTGTGAATCCTTAATGAGTCTCAATGTCTTGTGATAAATTTCATAATTATTCAAGCTCACACAACTGAAGTAAGGAATTCATAAGTCAAAGCAAATTAGTTGGGATCCATTAGGGTTCAGTGTCTTGTAGGCACATTCACTTTATTAGCTCCTTACACCAATTGCCATAATTGGGAGCATATTTCATTCAGCTCTAACCCCACTTTACTGTATGACTGTTCGTTTGGTGCTTTATTTAGAGCAACACACTCCATACTGCAATAATGAAGTGTGGGAGATGATTTTGCTCCTGTGCCTAAATTGGGTTCTATATTTCTGAACAGCTTTGCTTTGCATTCTTCAAATTTGCTCATTGTTATTTAAACAAGGAATTTTACCATATCTACCTGATTCATCTGTCAGCGATTCATCTTGACTAACACGAAGAAGCAGTTAGAAGCAGTGATATCTGTTCACATTAATGTGGATGAAGACAAGACAATAATGAAAGAAGTTTTTGTCTTTTTATGAGGTGGCCATGGTCTGAGCATGCTCTTTGTTGATCAGTGGCATACGACAGAGGGGATAATTTCTTTAGGATGACTGATGATGACTTCCACTCACAGATGCCTCTCTTGTTTGTCTTTGGGTTCGTCTTACCCTTGCTCCCTCTCCCCCTTGCTCTGACAACCTGCAAGACATCTTAGATGAGAGACATTCTTCCCACGGATTCACCAACTCTCAGACATGGAAGAATGATCACCAATGTCTCTCTGTTTTACAATGAGACCATGGAAAACTGATGGCAGGGAGTGGAGGAGTTGGTTTAGCATCAGGATTTGTGAAGATTAGGGACCAAGAACAAATATGTTTCAAACTGTTGAGCTCATTACAGCATTTATTTGAAAGAATGCAACTTGAATTAATTTGAAATAAAGGATTTTAACAACTGTTTCAACATTTCAAAACTAATTTGAGCAGTGTATCATTGGAAATTTCATTGACATTTTTTTTTAACTTGTTCTAGATGTCTCTTGAGGAACCTCAGCAATGAGAGCATGACCCTTATTCATTCAGAACAGTAAGAGGTGTTTTAATGAAAAATGCATATGATTAGGATTTTTTGTGCTTGTTTGACATGTGTTTGTACTCTCTTATAGAGTATATAATTATAAAGTATAAGCCTTTGAGACGCACTGAGACATGGCAAAGCAATGGTTTGCTTAATCATCCCCACACATTTTTTTTTGTATTTTTAGGAGTTGTTTATCCACCTAACTGTAAAAAATAAACCTGTCTCCTTCTTTGTATGCTGTTTTTATCCTATGTCTAACGCTTCTACCTTAAATTTGATGATAACCATTTGTTATTTTTTTTAGCTGTATTTACTCAGTGGTAAAAGTTGTGCACACTAAGTAGCCACAAGTAAGTATGCAAGTGAATAACATCCTGAAAAGGAATATATGTATGCAGTAATCCCTTGCGCATTCACCTCATCGCGAAATATTAGTAGGTAGTCACATGATACCTTATGCGCATTCCATTGGCATTCTATTGTGGGAAAAGGTAATACAAATAGAAGGTGGTGTAATATCAGTACGGGAAGGGTTCATAAATGTTTGAATTACCGTAAATAATGAAGTATAGTTTGTCACTATATTGCGGAAATCGTTATTCGCGTGTGGTTCCTGGAATGCATTAACTGAGCAGCAGATGCACTGTATACATCTATCTATCTCTCCGTCTGTGTCTGTCTGTCTGTCTGTCTGCCTATCTACCTACCTACATACAAACCAGTGACGTGCGGGTCAGCAGAGGCAGGTGAGGCACGGCCTCACCTACCATCATGAAAGAAAAAAATGGAAAATCAAATAAATAACTTAATAATAATAATAAATTAAATGCTAATATTTATCCAGCGATATGTATTATAAACTTATTTTCCGTTTAACGTCACAATTTTTAGGTTAATTTTATTCAAAATTGCTGAATTTTCATATTTACCGCTGCAATACGGAGCAGAGACCTGCAGTGAGGCACCAGTCAGCTGTGCCTCACTATGAATTGCGCAACAGCTCAGATAGCTGTGCTGGTAGCTATACAGTGACACTGTAATGCTATCTCTTTATATGTTGTTATTAAAATGTTCAGACACATTTGCTCTATGAACTAAATTCCCGTAATTTAGCTATTGTATATAATGTAGTGTTATTGTGTCAACAGCTGTATGTGTGTAACGTCTTTATTGAGTTGAGTGGTCCTGAAACCGCTGTGAAAACGCACTAGGTGAGGCACAAAAATACCCGTCCTCGTGGTGATCCCAGGGATTCGTCCTGGGACTCCTCAGCCGAAGAATAAGTGAATGTAGGCTACGATCTACATTAAGTCAAGTGCAGCAATTTTTTTTTTTCTGCTCGCCTATTCAAATGGAGGATTAAATATTACAAACTGAAGGAAGATAAGGACAATTTCTATAAATAAGTTATTGATGCGTTTGTTCAGTGGGAGCGGCGCATGTACTTCATTTACAAGTAAACCTGACATTAATAGGTAGGTAACAACATTACGTTTTTTTAATCAAATATGCTTATTTGTGGCGTAAGACATCTGTTTTGTTAGGAGAAGAAATCACTATACATTGACTTTCCAGTTAACATAATTTTAGAGTTTCATAACTGTTCCAAAAATGTTCATGTTTGTGAGCAGAAAGTCCAAACAGCAGGAACGAGACAGAAAACGGCAATGATTTCTTAGTGAAACTAGCTGGCTAGCATGATCAGGCTGTCCAGTTATGGTTTCTGTTTGGAATGGGACAATCGATGTAGTATCCAAAATGCTTGTCATACATCAGACCAAAACGGTCTTTAACTAACTACATACAGTTCTATTCATGTAGTCAGCTAACAGAACTATCACTTCTCTAAAATTTCTTTTCCACTTGCTCTTTTGACAGGTGCTTTTTCCTTTAACGTTAGCTCCTTTCCCAATCTCACGATGAGTTAGCTTTCTTTCTCCAGTTAGCCTGCTAACATTCATCTATGCCCTCGCAATGCCTGCCCAGCACTATCCATGATTTTCCAACATAAAGTCTTTACGTCACCACATTAATTTCTGAACCCTGGCAAAAGTGGATACAATCCAGTGAGGATCCTCGGCAAGACCCTTAATGCTATACCAGCCTACCTCAAAAATGAGCAAGTAATATCAGCTAAGACATCGGCCGGGTCAACAAGGTCCGCATCAGTTGCTAGGGAACCAGGGCAATCTGATGAGAAACGGGTTGCTGGAACACGACACACATGGACAAGGGCAGACAATACAGAGTTGTTGGAAGACTACTATACGAGTAACCCAAGAGAGAGGGGATATATGGGGTGGATTGGGACCAATGGATGCTTTGAAACCCATAATCAAGGCTAACAAAGAAATAGCTGTAAGCCCAGTGTTTTAACATCCGTAACCAAACACTGCTTTCACAACTAGAGATTGATGAAATACTACAACAGTGCTACGGCAAGGGGGAACCAGGTCAGTGGGGGGGAATTCACCATCAACCCCACAATCCGAGATTGGGTACCAAGTCCCAAGAGATATAGACAGCCTGACTTGAAAAGCAAGAACATGACCCAACTGGAAACCTGGAGCCTCCAACAAATACTGAAGCTGAGTTGTCAAGTACCTTCAGAAGATCTGTTAATAGATTTGAATGCTGCAATAAGTGCCATCCCCACAGGGAACATGAATGAAACCAGCAAGCTGATTCAAAGTACAGCAACAGTAATCCTCGAGATGCTGGGATATAAGATCAATACAAGGCATAGCAAGCAATACCCTCCATAGAGGAGATGGTTAGAGGCCAAGATAAAGGCGACAAGGAGTGAAGTCAGCCAGCTGGCTGAGCTGCAGAAAGGGAATATGGTGAATAAAGGGGAAATACAACAAGCTCTCCATACCTGAAGCACTAGAAACTGCCAAACAGATCCTAACAGTTCTGGATAAGAGATACACAAAGGAGATAGAGGCCATGAGAATAATAGGGGCGGCAGTGGCTCAGTGGTAAAGCGGGCGGTAGAGCAGGTCGTCCTATGATTTGAGATCGGCGGTTCGATTCCCGCTCCCGCCCCCCCAAAAATACCCGGAGGTGAGCTAACAGTGGGAGGTGTCAGCTCATCTCCGGAGCACTGCCGAGGCACCCTTGAGCAAGGTGCCGTCCCCTTTACAAATTGCTCATTTGAGGCGCACCAAGAAGGAGCTGCCTGCCACTCTACCTCCCCTGCATGCCTACAGGCCCCTTTGTGTGTGTGTGTGTGTGATACAGGGGCCTGTACTCACATATATGTATGCATGCGTTTGTAATCAGTAGCTAGAGTGTGCTCTCTTAATTTCCCTTCCGGGATCAAACCTGTATATAAAATTAAAAAAAAAATTAAACAAAACCTTCTCCACTCAGCCAGCAAAGGTCTGCTCTCAGTGGCAGGGAGATTACAGCAGCTGGTCATACCCACCAAGAGCTGAGGTGGGGAAATACTGGAAGGGCACATGGGAAAGAGAAGCATCACACAACACTGATGCCCAGTGGCCAGTGGACCTGAGAACTGACCACAGCAGTCTCCCAGAACAAGAACCAGTAACCATCTCAATGGTAGAAATCCAAGAAAGAATGTCAGAGGTGGTATCAGATGGTATCTAGAAGAGACAAAATGATCAGAACTGAAAGAGTTGACCTACCAGGGGGCAGGATAGGAGACATCCAGGACAGATACAAATGCCTTGGAAACCCACAGGCTAATGGCAATAATGAGAAGGCTGCAAGGAAGTTAACCACAGCCAAATACATCCAGAGAGTAAGGCAAGTCCTGAGAAGTCCGCTGATTGGTAATAACAAGGTCCGAGCCATCAACACATATGCACTGCCAGTAATCAGACACCCCGCTGGGATCACAGGCTGGCCAAAGGAGGAGATAATAGCCACAGATATCAAGACTAGAAAGTTCCTCAACATGCATGGAGAGTTTCACCCCAAGTCCAAAACCCTGAGGCTGTACACTAAGCGGAAAGAGGGAGGCCAAGAACTAGTGAGCATCAGGGCCACTGTCCAGGATGAAATATCGAAAATCCAAGAGTACATCAGGAAGATGGCACCAAAAGATGAACTGCCCATTGAATGACTCAGACAGTAGAAACCTCATGAGAGAGGAGGAGGAGACAACATGGAGGGACAAGCCCCTACATGGCATGTACCACTGTCAGATAAAGGAAAAGGCTGATATCAAGAAGACCTACCAATGGCTGGATAAATCTGGACTGACAGATAGCACAGGGGCACTAACCACGGCAGCACAAGAACAGCCCCTAAGTACAAAAGTAACAGAGGCCAATATCTACCACTGTGGATCTGACCCAAGGTACAGGCTATGTAAAGAAGCCCTAGAGACAGTCCAGCAGGTCGTAGCAGGGTGTAAGATACTAGCCGGATCAGCATACATGGTGGTTGAGAACAACAAGGCTAAGATCCTGTGGGACTTCAGCTTCCAGACTGACAAACAGCTGCTGGCTAACCAATAGTGGTGGTGGACAAACAGCAGAAGAGAGCAGTAGTGATAGATGTGGCAATTCTTGCTGCCGTCAAAATCAAGAAGAACGAACACGAAAAGATTGAGAAGTATCAAGGGTTGAAAGAACAGCTGGAAAATATGTGGAAGGTCGAGGATAACGTGGTCCCCGTGGTAGTAGAAGCACTTGGGGCAGTGACCTCCAAACTGGGAGAGTGGCTCCAGCTGACTTCTGGAACAACATCTGAAGCCTCAGTCCAGAAGTAGGCAGTACTAGGAACAGCTAAATTACTGTGTAGAACCCTCAAACTCCCAGGCCTCTGGTAGAGGACCTGAGCTTGAGGATGATACAGATACCACCCTACAAGGGTGAGAGGGACTTTTTTTTTTTTAGACTCTGAGTTTTGAGCAGCAGGAAGATAATTGCTCATAGAATCCAAATACCGGTGATTGGTGGTTGTGGCTTATGACTGCTGAAACTGCTGAGGCTACTGAAATGATTAAGTTGTTAGGACTTAGTGATGAAGGGGAGATGAGGGTTGTGTGTGTGTGTGTGTGTGTGTGTGTGTGTGTGTGTGTGTGTGTGTGCGTGCGTGCGTGCGTGCGTGCGTGCGTGTGTGTGTGTGTGTGTGTGTGCGTGCGTGCGTGTGTGTGTGACAGCAACATGAATGAACTAGATGCACAAAGAGAATCAGATGGCAGCAAGATGATTGGCTAAGAATACAGGTGTGTCTTTGGGTATTGGATAGATGTGACTAAGGTGATGAGAGTAGCTGATATCTGATAGCCAGCGACAGAGAGGGAAGCAAATTAAGAGTAGGCAAGTTGGGAAGGAATGAGAAATACATTAGGGCCCAAGTGTGTGGAGAAATGCCCAACTGTCCTGTAACTGGTGGTTTATTAGGTTGAACAGGAACTTCTAGTCTTTATGTCATTGTGAGACGTTATGTTAGAATGTTGGCATAAAAATTGTGGATATATTTTCTATTGTTGATGTCAATAGACTAGGATTACCCATTGCTGAGGGTTCAACTCAATTTTATGTTTTTGTGGTAATTGAAACCATTTACAAATTTTTTTCACAAGAGTCCTTTCTGTAACGTCTTAATTTCATTTTTTCCACATCATTGACATGTTTGTCCAAAAAACCTCCACTATGGAGCTGACCTGATTGGAAGGTAATAAAAATCTAAGTTAAACAAAAGAAAGAAATAAGCCGCATTCAAGAATGCATCCGCAGGCACGTATGTGCGCGCACACACACACACACACACACACACACACACACACACACACACACACACACACACACACACACACACACACACACACACACACACACACACACACACACACACACACACAGAATAGAACCCTTATCATCCCCATTTCATTTAGAGTTGATTGCTGTCGGATTATAATGCAATCACCATGCTGTGTGAGCTGTAACTATGGGAACTGGTTTTAACTGTTTATCTTGCCAGAGATCTTAATTTAAGTTTGAACACTCTGGATCACTTAGATGTGAGAGACATGGGAAACTGAGAAAAAGGGGACAACAAAGAGAAGGGAAGGAATGGGAGAAGTGGACGAAAATGGAGAAACAGACACTTTCTTGTTCTTTCTGTTGTATTACATGTGCAATTTAATTTGTCTTGCAGAGAGAAAATCAATTTATGATGACAATCTGTGGGGTAGTAATGAAAGCAGTGGAGTTCCTTTGCCATGGGAAAGTTTCTGCCGGAGAATGCCACTAATCTTGGCAAAATGAATCATTCACACTTTATTTGGACATCTGTGCTAACCCCCACCCTCCTCCTCCAGACTTTCATTCATTTGTGACAGTTTTATTACAACTTGTGCAGGTGGCTGGAGGCGCAGGAGCCAAGAAGAATGCTTCATGGAGATAGTCCAAAATGTTGAAGAGTTGTTGAGTTTGTAATGATGCTTCTTCCATGCACTATGGCTGTCACTGGGACATTCTTTACTAATATTCCCCTCCATATCTGAAAAGTATTTGTCCTGTTGCAGAATGCCTCCCACTCTGCTGCAGTTGACTCAACAAAGATGTTTGACTTTAAGGTGTGAACAAACCCAGATTAACGGCTCTGAGGCTCTGACTCTGTGTAAGCCTGAACTAACTCCATCCTAAATACAGGAAATTGCTGCCACAGTATCCATTGTGTAGTTTGGAAGCGGCTTTATCACCATTTTGGCATTCCAAAGATTCTTACAAAATATCTACAAGTGTAGTCTTTTTCCATTAACAACTAAGTCCAAGTATTTTATGTTCGTTCTCGGTATTTTTTGTAAAGCAATGTCAAATACACACTAATTAGTCATCAGCAAGGCTCCTTCTTGAATATACAAATATCAATTCTTATATTTTATGTTTGCATATAATGAGCCTAAAAACAACTTCAGGAAAAGTGCATTGGTAATGTTAATTTGGTAGCTAACTGCATGCTCTGCTGCAGCATTATACTGCATGTAAACGTAGCTGCAGATGTGATTTTAGCCCACTCTTCCATAACACTTAACAACTCACTGCTTGCACATGCACATATGTTGGCTGCAGGTTTTTCTAGTTTGTCTCTGGCACCGTGGCTCCTTGCCAGCTGCTGTCAATCAAATACAGACACACCACTTCATTTAGCTGAGATCAGAAGGAACGTTTCAGATTTTTGACAATTTACCTTTTATCCCACTTTTAATAGTCAAAAACAATTATCTTGCATTGAAATAGCATGTTTTTGATTTCACAAAAAAGGATGACTGAAAGGCTTTTTCACTTGGATTGTAGTCATACACATGCTGTTATTGGTTGGCAACAATAGTAATGCTGCCAGTATGCATGCATGCATGGCTTTTTGCATCATGTCTTTTTTGTTTGGAGCATTTTTCTACCTTTTTTTTAAAAAGTAGGATTCTTTGGGCTGCAGTCTTCATGAAAAAAGCCACCAAATACATATGACAATGGACCGTGACCATTTCTTTAGTTTTCACTATCTCACTAAGTTTTTCCCTAGGAAGTAATGTCTTTTCTTCAAAATGTTAGCTCAAAATTCAAGGTTATTGATTTATACACATTCACTCTTTAGTGTTGAAGAAACAGCCATAAATTGTATTTAATTGGAGTTTGATGGAATTTTTTTGTGTTTACAGATGAAGACTCTTTTGATGTCATGTATATTGTTTTGTGTTAAAAGAAACATTCCATAATGTTTATTTAACCATTTTCCTTCATCATCATAATTACTGGCTATATTTTTATATCCCTATATGCTTTATGTTTAATAATAAATATGTTTACCGTCACGGGAGGCGGAATACGGACCCAAATGCAGGACACCAAAAGCAAATTTTTTCTCCATCATTTAATAACAAACTCAAAAATACTTCATACAGACAAGAGTTACAAAATCAGAAACTACCAACAAAACTAGAGAAAACAAACAAGCCCCGAGCTCTCATCGAGCCAGGCTTAAAAAGCCTTTTGGGTCATTAGCACCAAAGCAAGGAACGGGAGCAGACTGGAGCTGGGGCGCAAGAACGGGATCAGACTTGGGCTGGGGCGCAGGAACGGGAGCAGACTCGGGCTGGGGCGCAGGAACGGGAGCAGACTGAAGCTGGGGCGCAAGAACGGGAGCAGACTGGAGCTGGGTCGCAGGAACGGGAGCAGACTCGGGCTGGGGCGCAGGAATGGGAGCAGACTGAAGCTGGGGCGCAAGAACGGGAGCAGACTGGAGCTGGGGCGCAGGAACGGGAGCAGACTGGAGCTGGGGCGCAAGAACGGGAGCAGACTCGGGCTGGGGCGCAGGAACGGGAGCAGACTCGGGCTGGGGGTGCAGGAACGGGAGCAGACTCGGGCTGGGGGCGCAGGAACGGGAGCAGAATCGGGCTGGGGGCGCAGGAATGGGAGCAGACTCGGGCTGGGGCGCAGGAACGGGAGCAGACTCGGGCTGGGGGCGCAGGAACGGGAGCAGACTCGGGCTGGGGGCGCAGGAATGGGAGCAGACTCGGGCTGGGGCGCAGGAAAAGGCTGGCGTCCGGCCGTGGGGACCGGAACAGGCGGGGTTCGAGACGTGGGCACAGGAGCAGGCTGGCATCTGGGCACGGGGACCTGAGCGGGCACTGGAACAGGTTCGAGGCCAAGCAGAGAAGGTGGAGCTGGAATTCCAGCGTAAGCTGCCAGCCATGCCCAGGTGTCTCTTGCCCGCTGTCTCCACTTGACAGCCTGTTCCGGATTCTAGGACTTGCTGCTGGTTAGGGCAGCAAGAAAGTCGCTGTCCGCTGGGTCCAGTTCTGGCTGTTTCGCTCTGTCAAGGGAGTCAGAATATGGACCCAAATGCAGGACACCAAAAGCAAATTTTTTCTCCCTCATTTAATAACAAACTCAAAAATACTTCATACAGACAAGAATTACAAAATCAGAAACTACCAACCACACTAGAGAAAACGAATCAGTCCCGAGCTCTCATCGAGCCAGGTTTAAAAAGCCTTATTGTCATTAGCACCAAAACAAGGTCAGGTGTGACGATCAGAAAGGGTGTGTGGATGAGTCTCAGGTGTGGAGCCGTGGCTCCACCCACAAGCTCGGCCTCCCCCTGCCACACACCAGCACTGCCACGCCGAACCGTGACAGTTAACTAATGTTTCTTTAGTTAACCTGACCTTTTGGATGTTGTGTCCCTGTAGCGATACACAAATACCTCCTTTTGGTTGAACTGAAACAAACATTTTCACTTGAAAATTGAGCTCAGCACAACGCAGACACAAGCAATGTTAGTACTGGAACAAATTTGTGAAATCCTCCATTCTCCTGAGCCTGTTTTTACAAGGGTCCTTGACCTTATGTCTAAAACTTTATTTTAAATGTCTGAAAAATCCTTTATCAATAAGAATTTATTGGTAGTTTCAATAAAAGCAAGAGTTGAAATCTCTAAATCGGAGATAAGTTCAGCTAAAATAATTAAAGCTACATTATTCTGAACATAATAACATTAAATTAATTTCCATGTGCCCTCACCACTTCCTCTGATGACCCGTATTTACCAGAACACAAGTTGACTGAATTGTAAGCCTATGTGTGAAATGGAAATAAGTTGAAGTGGCGAGGTCAGTGATCAATAGGAAGTTAATTAATGAAGGGTATGCAATGTTGTGAAGAATGGATTTCCGATTGCCTATGATTGTGCTACAATCATTGAAATGTCACCAGCCATTTAAAAGAAAATCTACCCACCTTTAATTTACCTTGAATTTCTAACCAAATAAAGAAAAATATTTTGCTTTGCTGACAACATCCACTCATGCTGAAGGAAGCACTTTTGCGGACTCTATAGTTCAGTTGAGAAAAAAATGTATTAATTTGCAAGTCTTCATGTCTAAATGTTTTGCATAGTGGCGAAGACTGTGGTCCAGATCTGCCACCAGAGGTGACGTATCAAACCCAGAAATGGAGGGGAGAAAGCTGGTACCAGTCAAGATGACATAGCTTAGAGCAATGCTTGTTCTCCAACAGGCCTGTTTATGGCTGAGGCCACTACAGGAAAATAAAATGATAAAATAAGGATGAAACTTACTCAGGAATGACAAATCAGTGAGTAACATGTGTTCATCTTTAGAGAACCGACTTCCTCACAAAAGACTCTTTAAATCATTAAACTCATTTAATGTATGTATTTATATTATTATATCTGTGTATCACTTTTAATTTACAGTTGTCTGTATGAGGTCATCAGAGCAACATGACCAAACAACCAGATGATGTTACTTTGCTGTTGATGGGTTTAATCAAAAAGTGCTCAAATCTGTTTTAATCAAATTCCCATCATAGGAAGAGAACCCTGACATAGCCACCCCTTGTATTTATTTTTTTCAATCGGATATTATTTCTGTTCTTCTCGGGCCTTTACTAATTTGTACAACATCTATAACAGCTTTTTAGATGTCAACACACAATCCTACAACAGTTCTGAATGTGGTGGTTTGGATACCCCAAAGAGAACATATATACAGTGCGCCCTCGTTTCTTACGGTTAATGCGTTCCAGGGACCACACGCGATTGAGGAATCCGCGATCGAGATCACAATCTATTTATCTTATTATTTATGGTAATTTAAACGTTTATGAACCCTCCCCATACTGATATTAAACCACCTTCTATCTGTATTACCTTTTCCCACACTCTGATAGACTGTTCAAAGCACTTTCGTGTGTCATGAATGGAACAGAGTGCACTTCAGGATGCCGTCAGTTAGTAGAATGTGCGTACGGTATCACATGACTACCTACTAAAAATCCACGATGAGGTGGAGTCGCAATCGTTGATGCAAGGGCGTATACTTATTGAGACAGTGATTACAAAGAAATAAAATGAAAGTCTAACCAGATATCCTGAATGAATGGAGAGGTGGGAGGTAAAAGACCCATACTACGACATCATAACAAGATGGCGTCATGTAGGAAAAGCAGAAACAGTAGCAGAGGTGGAGATTCAAAGCATCAAAGGATACAAAATCAACATATGTGAGGACATACTGTCAGATGAGCTGAACATTTTTTATACACACCTTGATCTCCTAGACAAACTGTCATCCGTAAAGTCCATACTGCCCCCGGGAAAAAAACACAGAACAACTTACTGCTCAACATCAATAAAACTGAGGGGCTGATTGATTTTAGAAACAGGGAGGTGCATACCGATACCTCAATAAACCTGAGGAGGAGCATCCGAAGCTGGTTAAATCTATCCATGGGACTTTAAGTTTCTTGAAGACGTTTCACCTCTCATCCAAGAGGCTTCTTCAGTTCAGAACAGTTCACAACTGAAGAAGCCTCTTGGATGAGAGGTGAAACAACTTCAAGAAACTTTCAAGAAACTTTCTTAATGTCCAGTGGATTGATTTAAACAGATCTGGATAACTATGACGTGGATAATTGAGAATCTACACGGACATCTGAGGAGGAGCAGGTAAACACTTTTAGGCTCCTGAGAATTAACATTCCTGTTCGGGAAACATAAGAGTACATTTCCATGCCAACCTATTAACATTTCTAAAGGAGCAATAGAAACCATCCTGAATGGAAGCATTATAAACTGGTTTGTGCACAGCTGAGGAGAGGAGTCCTTTGGCTGGTGATGAAACCTGCCCAAAATTTTACTGGTACTGTATTTGCTGAACATTTGTGATAATGTTGGGGTTAGGTGATGATGTGTCATGATAAGAAGTTCAGCTTGTTTGCTTAACGTTTGAAGTTTTTAATATGTTTATCCCCACATATATTTAAAAAATTATTTCAATAGCTGGTTATGAATCAAGATGCTGTCGGCCTTGTTTGCTTTACTGTAATCTTCATTCCTGACATTTGACCAGCTTTGATCTAGACCACAAAGGCGCCAAGAAGAGGTTCAGCTTTAAAAAGTGTTTTAATATTCAGATGAAGTGGGCAAGAATAGACAAGAAGTCCTAATGTATATATGGTTAATGTAACATGTTTAAGCAGTGGAGATGAAGCTAATGAAATTGTGAGCTATTTAAGATAGAACTATGCATACACAGAACATAATCAGTATCTTGTCCTTGACCCAAGCAGAAGCAAGATTTCTTTGAAAATAGATGAGGCCATTTTTTGTTATTGCATGTAGAACATTACTGCAGTATTGTTCAAGCTCCAAAAGTTTGCATTAGAAAAGTTGTGCTGTGAAAGAGAACAAGGATAAAAATTAAGTTCTGATTACAATTACGGGACGTGACACTTAGCTGATTTCAAATCAGTGAGGCCAAATTTCACAAAGCCTGTCAATGGTGGCAGCAAGCTCACCAGATCCCTCCCCAATCAAAAGTTTGCTCTATATAATTTTACACAATCAGATTTCTCCACAGTCATCCAGTGCAATCAGGTAATCAGAGGGGAGCATTAACAAGACAAATGGGGTTTAAAAAGTGGGTGCACTCTGTTTGCAGGAACTTCCTATGGAGAAGCCCCCTCCCCTTCTTGATTACTCCTATCACCCTCATACAGCGCGACATCAATGCCAAACAGCTTCCTACTACAGTACAGGCAGTATGTTCAGTAGAACCCAATGTGATTGACTTTACATGTAAAATTAGACAGGTAAATTGTTACTCTTATTTATGTCAAGTGATTAACTGCTCCAACCTAGAGTTTCATTGAATCAGTCATATTGTGTACAGTAATGGCACTGCAGCTCTTTTCTTTTCTCACTTTCCATTCTCTCTGCGTTCATTAATTCTGTGATCCAGATTGCACAGTCAGGGGCTATTTATGCCAGGATGCACTTTCACTCCATGTATGCAGATGCAGCATGTGACTGGATTTATGCTGACGGCTGTCTGTCTTCTTTTCACATTGCATGAGTGATTACAGTTTTCCCTTGATAAGCTCTATGTGTTGCACTGTAGAATCCAAGAATACTGTTAATACAACAATGGGAAGACAGCAGCTGTTCTTATATTCATTAATTTCTGCTGCCAATTAATGTGGGCTGCACCTTTGAAGAAATATTTAAATATTAGTGTAAATTATCCGCTAAGAACGTCTTCAATCAAACATTATCCAAAAAAATCATAAGCTATCAAAAGTAATGTTTTTTACCTGTCATATGAGTGAAGAAAAAAAAGAAAGAAAAACAGTTTAAACTAAGTAGATTATTCTTAAGAGTTTACCTCCACACAGAGGTTTTTTCACTATTCTTGTTCACCTGTCTTTCAGGAGGTATGCTCAAAATTAACAGAATTTGCTGGAAGAGGCAGGATAACACCAGAAGAAATATTAAACAGATTTTTGTGATCAAGCAGCGGAAAATGAAGACTGAACCAGGGGCCATATTTTCCCTAGAGGGCACAAATATATATCCAACGCCCATGCACATTTCCTCATTGTATATGATTACATCCTTGGATGTGCTGGGACACATCATCAGCAATGTTTTCTGTGATCACTGGGTGTTTTGGGTCTCAACTTCAAACAGCCTCCCTCAGGTGCTCCAGCTGGGGTTGTCCCAACAACTCACTTCTTGGGCCTTTTAATCCAGCTCTACCCTTGAGGGTCTTTCTGCAGCCTTTGTGGTGGACTTGATTGTTCTCTTCTTTGCAGCCTCTGTGATGCCAAGCAAGGTGTAGATCTTGCAAAGGGAGCAAGTCACAAAACCTCAACATCTCACATCTAGGCTCACAGGGGGGTTTCAAGCCTTCCATCCAGCATTTCCCACATGAAATCATGGTATTTGAGCAACTTGCACTCAGAGCTCCCAGTCCGATGCAAACACAAGCAGTCTGAGTGCTGTTGTTTTCTGTAATTGTGACCTCTCCCCAGATTTCACAAAAGGCATTGTCCTCTTCAGACATATTTGTTGTTGGCCACTGCCCTGGAGATGTTCTCAGCCACTATTTTCAGTACTTGACTGTGACGCCAGCAGAAGCATCCTTTCCTGGGGGCTACCTGGCAGCTGCTCAGGATATGTCCCCATGTGCCCTTTCCAATAGTGAATATATTGGTAGAAGGACGCTGAGTTTTGAACTGCCAGGCAGGAGGCCTAGAGAAAGACCAAAGAGGAGGTTTATGGATGTAGAGAAAAGGGGCATGAAGGTAGTTGATGTGAGAGAAGAGGATGCAGAAGACAGGGTTAGATGAAGGCAAATGATTCGCTGTGGCGACCCCTGAAGGTAAAAACCCGAAAGGAAAAGAAGAGGAAGACTCTTACACAAGATGTGCACGTTAGCTAGAATGGGTAGCACATGGTAGATGGCTTGGATGATGAACTTGATACGCTGTGTGTCTGCCTTCAGATGCCATTCCAGGTCAGTGTTCTCTCCAACCATCCGTCCTACCTCACTGTAGCCTGCTACTGCTGCATGCTCACCATCCTGCTAGTTTCACATTCATTCATTCATTCATTTTATTTATTTATTTATTTCAGGCAAGGCAAGGAAAAACAAAACAAAAAACAACAACAACAAAATAATTAAATAAGCAAATAATAAATAAAGATCATATCTCAACAATACAATTTTGCCTGAAAGGGAGTGGGAAGAAGAAAACTTATGTAATCCCACCCCAGTTCCTGATTCAGAGGTCAACACACTGGGTTCACTCATACTACGAAGATTCAAACGATATACCAACAATGGTAATGTACAATATACCAACAACGGTAATGGACAAATGCCAACAACAGTAATTAACAAATACCAATGATGATCAAGAAACACTGAGCACATGTTAACAAACAGAATAGCAGTTTGAGTTAACGACCCTCATCTCTATATTTTGACCAGAGATGGTGTTTATAAAGCAGTTTGAATTGACTTGTACTTTTGCATTGCTTGTGTTGTAAGTCCAGATTGTTCCAGAGTTTCACTCCGCACACAGACACACAAAAACGTTTGCGTGTGGTTTGAGCTTTCTGCAATGAAAAATATCCAAACCCTCTCAAGTTGTGAGCCCTGACTGGAGTTATAAAAAATCGTTGGAGGTTTGGTGGTAATAATTTATTATTTATTTAATGCTTTATATAAAACTATATATAAATAAATAAATATATATATATATAAAACATTCTCAATATCTTGTTGAAGACAAGAGGGTGTCTCTACTTACCTTGTGCCAGATCATACAGTAGGATGGCTCCCAGGCCAGCTCATCCAATGACCGCCGTGCCCAACAGTACATTGTTTCTTAGCCAGGACGGTACAGTTCAGCCAACACTGTACTGTACTGGATGTATAGTTACAATGAGTAACCCTTTCTAAAGCCAGCACCATTTGAATGTTATGCTTCCCAATCTCACTCTCAAATTTAAAGTTCCCATAGTACATAGATATATACTTAATTTATCTTGAGGAAAATTACGTATACCATCTGCTCAAATACATTCACACAGTATTCAAGACAACAGTGAAGGAACACAGAAATGCATTTGTTCGTCTTCTTGACCGCTTCTTCGCCTTTTGTGGATCATGAGGGTTGGTGGACCTTAATGCAGCTGATTTACAGGACACTCCGAGCGCAACACCAGTGCATTTCAGAGCCACACGAAAGACAACAACCACTCACTCACATTCACACCTGCAGGCAGTTTGAAATGATCAATTCACCAAAGCTACATGTTTTTGGATGTAGGAGTAAGCCAGAGAACCAGGAGAGATCCCACGTACACAGAGGGAGAGCATACATAATCCACACAGAAAGGATTCAAACCCGGAACCTCCTAGTTGTGAGGTGACAGCACTACCCACCGCACCACTGTGCCTCCCAATAAATATAATTAAACATACATGCACAAAACAAGAAAATAAATACACTAAGTAGACAAGGAATATATAAAAACACAACTACGGACATAAACATACAGCAATAAAGAAACAGAAATACACAACTAAATAAACATATAAATACGCAACTACACAAACATATCTCAAGTCCATCTTGAGATAAACTTTTGCAGGAGAGTGCAGGATGGAGGAGGTACAGGACGGAATTTCAAGATGAGGTCCTTCATCTTTTAGGGTATGTGGTGTTGGTCCAGAGTGGTTTCCACCAGCATGTGTGGAATTGACCTATATGCATTGGCTAGGTCCAGCCACCGCACCGCCAGGTCTCCATTCCCCTACAGGCCTCCCTGATCAGCTGCATGACCAGCCTGGTGTGTCCCAGGCATCCTGGGACTACAGGAATGCTACCCTACTGAACTGCAGTGTCAATATACTTATTCTTTCAGAGAAAAACTTTCATTCTTCTGGCTAGAATGCTAAAGAAGACCTCGTTATTTGCGTGTTTTTCCAGGAACGCATTAACGTCGAGTAACAAGGGTGCACTGCAAAGAGAGACATGTAAACATTATTATATGTAGCTATTAATATACGCAAGTATAACAAGATGCACCAATTATTATACGCATTTTTATCTATGCAGGCAACATGCAGTAATAACTCTATGCAAGTACAACTATATGTACAGTATATTTTACTATATGCCCATATTACTATATACAGGCATTACTATATGCAAGTATAACTATAGACAGGTATCACTATTATGCAGGTATTGCCAGAAGCCAACGTCACTATACACAGGCATCCCACTGTTTGAAGAGGACATTCCTCACATGATGAGCTCTGCAGACCCTTAACAGATGTTACCAGGTTGTCCATACTCGATTTATTTATGGATCTGGGAAGTTTCAAGTTTAAATGAACTGTCCACAACAGCACGTAATTACCTCCACTGACAATAGATGGTGCATGCGTGCGTGCGTGTGTGTGTGTGTGTGTGTGTGCACATGTGTGTGTGTGTCCTTGTCTGTGTGTCTGTTAGGAAGAAGTATAACTGATGGTGTTCATCAGGGAGATGAATGAAGAAGAGCCACAGTTCTACCGGGGGTGAGAGGCAGCTGGCCACTGTGGTGGTGAGCTCCATTTCAGGTTTGTTTTGAAAGGGAAGATGTTATGTTTTCACAGGTGTCTGTCTGTCTGCCTCTATGTCTATCTGCCTGCCTGCCTGCCTGCCTGCCTGCCTGCCTGACCAAATGTCCACCTGTCTCCCTGTCCACTATCAAACACTATGTGCCTGCTTATTCCTTAGGGCAACATTATGGAAAAACTAGCTGGTATGATACTTTCTTCCAATAAAGCCAGCTGAAAATATTTTTCTACATTTAAGTCATGACTAGACTGAATTTGAATTTGGAGGGTGTTACTGGTATTCAAACCATCTAGCTCTGTTAGGAAATCAATTTTAATGGGTTCAGTGGTCATCACTAGGTCAGTAAATACATTTGATCACCCTGAGAGGAATAATTAGGTTTTTAAAGAAGAGTTATACATTTTGGGATGTACATTTTTTGTTGACAGGTAGCTGAGAAAATTGATCCCACTTCAGTGTCTCCATAGCCATTTGAAGGACAGATTGTTCATTCACGACCGATCTCTGTGCCAGCAAGCTGTAAAAGAGCTGTGGTGTATGTCAGCACCTGTGGTGCGTTATACTCTTTGACAACAACAAATAACATGGCAAGAAACGTTTACTGTTCCATGATGGCAATGCCATCTTCTCCCAGACCTTGTACTTTCGCCACAAGTTGACAATGTTCTTCAATTGTTTTTTTCTTCATTGAGTTATCTGGTAGCCTTTTCAATCATCTTGTGGTGGCTTGCATGGACAAAACTTGGATAAGACATCTCATCCCTTTCTTTTCTATTACTGGTTGATTCAACACTGGTTGATTCAACACAGCTCATTTGATAGCTCAGAAGTGGAACAACAGCATCAACCCTCCGTGAAGTTTATACAGAACACTGAGGCATAATGAAGGCACAGCAGGCTTTTCAAAGTTTGGTTATGATAAGTATGAATCTTCAAGCAAGTTAGTGCTTACCTTAGCGTGGCTTAGCTATAGTGTGTGTGTGTGTGTGTGTGTGTGTGTGTGTGTGTGTGTGTGTGTGTGTGTGTGTGTGTGTGTTTGTGTGTGTGTTCGTGTGTGCATATAAGTGTGTGTATGTGTGTGTGTGTTCGTGTGTGTGTCCAGTGTTTGCATACGCCACAGGAATCTCCTACATAATTAATACATTTGGCTCTAAATTACATGTGTTGACTCAAGCCATACACACATAGACAGATACTGAGTCTTTTTCTCTTTAAACTTTGCTCTCTCCTAGTTATAATGATATATTTCAGAGTAATCTAAGAGGCCAACCTCTTCAGACCCTTTACCCAGTCCTTTGAGCAGATTTTCTTGGCTCTGAAATAATTAGAGAAGACGATGTGAGGATGACAAAAGACAACAGGAAAATGAAATAGGCCTTCTTTCTGGCCCTCAGGGTCTCTGCAGAAATTCTAATTAAGCCCATCTAGAAACAGAAGAACTGGATCGAGGCAGTTTCTCATCAGGGTCCCTCCATGAGCCTCTTTTGTCATGAACACACAGCCAATTACAAAGCTCAACAATAGCGTGGTGAAGTCTTATACCCTCCACAAAGACCGGAGCCTATGGAGATCTCAAAATAAGCACGGAGTGACTTTGTGAAAGCACTCTCACCTTCCAAAGAAGTGAATTCACATATTCTTTTTAGCGAGTGGCCCAAATTAGTGGACAATAGACTTAAAATGTGCTTGCGAGGTCATTCCCTGTGGTATACACGGCAAAGTCATTGTGTTTCTGAGGGAACACTACAGAGCCAGCAATAGTGTGGGGTTTTTTTTAATATGTGTCCTGATTAAAATGGAAGACATTTCAGCTCAAACAAATCTGTACACTCCCACTCTATATGGACAATCTCACTTAACAATCTTCTTTCCATATTAGTTTTGTAGATAATATGAGTGGCTGTGTAGAATTTTAGTTTGCCAGACCTAATATGGATCTGTCTCTCATTTTAGTCTTTGTACATGGAGGGTAATTATCCAGAGATAAGTTTCTATCATGGTCCAGTCGTTGTGCTCTGAAAGCAATCTCCTCAGACATGAGTACTGTCCTTTGCTATTTTGGCTAAGCAAAGTGGGAAGTGGGTGCTGGAAAATGCCGGCTAAGCTTTGTGGTTGCCTGCGTTCAGATGAGGCCACCCAAAAGTCACGGCTAGATGGTCCAATCTTTCAATCACACACCCTATTTACCATTGCAGCGCTCTACTGCCCTGCCTCAGTTATAGCCTCTTAGGTTGCTTGTGATGAAAAGTAGATAACGGAATACATTCACCCTTAACTCCTTTCCTCAGATAGAGGGAAAACACCTTTTGACTATCATTTTTTGTGTCACATCAAAAATAAATAATCCATTAGATTTGTAGAAATCATAACATGTGTCAGAAAGAGCAATTAATCACTGAAAGAGTATAAATATCCAGTGGGATTTGTGACGGGGCTCAGTGATGCTAGACCAATATAAAACTTAAATGAAACTAAGGAAGAAAAATAAGATCTTGTGCTCTGACTTTGTACCAAAGATCACATCATACATGTTTACATGTAAGTAAATATACAGTATATAAATATAAATAAATAATATATGTAAACGTAAAAACATATAAACATATAAACGTAATATATAAATTTGACGAGTGAACCATAACTGTGCCTCAATCAAAATCACCAAAGATTATACAGCTAACATAGTACAAGCTGCCTCTACGGGGTAAATGCTCCTCTCTTCTCACTGGCTTGTTTCAACACTAGCACATTACAACCATTACTTTTCACTGTGAAAACACAGTGAATTGAATCAAGTCTTTGATTTTGGGCCCTATTTTGTGATTTTTTAAAAATCTCCTTGTAGTTTAATAGCCAACTACAGGACTGCTGATCCTGTCAGTGTGTTGCTGAGACAAAGAAAGTCTGAAATAGAATGACATTATTATGGCTTGTGAAAAATGGGCGCAAGATATTTAACAATTCAATATGAAGGTATTTAAATCCACTTGATTTGAATCCATAATCAATATAATGGGTATTACACATTACAGATAAACTAGAAATACATTCAGAGGTAACATGTCAAGGCAGCAATAGATTTTCTGCACCTGTACCTTGATCCAGAATGACGTAAAACTCTAATCACCTGTTGCCCATTCAAGAAAACAAGTAGTGATACTTGCCTGTTACTGTGATGTTCTGTGTCATTTCTACATATGTTACCTGAACAACTCTGAGTGAGAATGTGCAGGACTAAAGCAATGACAGTCAAAAGCTTTCACACTGCATGATTTGATGTGACACACATCTTCTACAATTTAGTTAATTCAACTCTAACAAATATCATCAATTTTCAGCATCATAAGCAGCAATAATCACGACATTTGAAGGAAACACAAAAGACAATCACAAAAGCATTTTGTTTTGATAATTTCACATTACTGACACACATTATTGACGCAGAGTACGTTTTATAAGGAGCATTTCTATCTTAGACTTGTTGGTAAATATGCTTATTCTCTTTCTTTTCTGTACAGTAAGGTTAAATTAGCTTCGCATAAAAACCTGAAAAAGAGGGGAGACAGCTAGCCGGACAAAATCCTCTGAGCCCAAAAGCTGACTAACACGTCGTATCTTCTCTGTTCAATCCGTATTAGGAGGTAACTGCTCTCTTATTGGATGGAGCCCCTGTTTCTACTCTTTGTGGTGAGTTAAGCTCAGCTAACCAGCTGCTGATAGTCACTTAACATGTGACATCCTATATTACACGTTTCAAGAAAAAAAAAACTAAATGAAAACATTGGAGCATGTTATTGAATGTGGAGTATCTTCTAGTCTGATTTAGGTGTTAAAAGGTTTAATTATCATTTTTAATTGAGATAAAACAAAAAAGAAAAATATCTAAAGTTTAGAATCATTAATAAAAATATGTAATTAGTAAATTTTCAACTTTCATTTGTCACATTGGGTTACCCTTCTCACTACGGCAGGTTGAATGTAATTTTCCTATAATCCCAGCTCTGACCTCTATTTATAGCTCAGCTCTAGTGTAAGTCTCAAGCATGTCACCCTTATGTGTATTTTAGAACCTCTTCTTTGACTGTTCACAATGAGACATAATGAGACTTCATGTCTACAAAGCAGAAATTCAACAATGAGACTGTTGATAAAAAGCATTGGGTGAAAGCTTTTATCATAGAAAGTGAATATGTTTCCCACCACACCAAATGCAGTCACCTCTGACTTCAGTGGGTTTCTACCACGATGGAGCTTTACTTCATTTTACTTTTACATTTACCCAACTTGAAGAAAGTTGGCATCTATTGGATTGCGTAATGTTACACTGAAGCATGCTTTATCCAAGTTAATCAGATATGTGTTTTCATGTAGTAATCATTGATATTTAACTCTATAGTGTTCATAAATCCAGCTATCTGTTCCTATACTGCTGCAAGGATCCAAACCAAACCACAAATGTCCCAGCTTGCAGCTGGCTGCTTTTGTCTCATGAGTGTGAAATGACTGGAGGACAGCTACCTCTGCTATATGTGAGCTCAATATACCATTAATGTAAAAACCCTTACAGCCAAGTTCAGGCTTGACACCATCACGAAGCTTATGTTTTGTTTGATGTTGTTTGGTAAGTTTATTGTCATTAGAGATCCATTTTACGAAGCAGGTTTAGTGGAAACCCTGGGTATGTTAACCCTGAAGTGAGAGAAACCCAGGATTTCCTGTTTCACAAAGCGTGGTAACTGAACGTCTGTGTTTGTTACCACAGTAACAGACTCTTTAGAGTTAACCTGGTGAGAAGCAGGTTTTAACACAGTCTTCATCTGCGGGCATTAAGATCTGTACTTCGACAGCCATAAAGCACTTCTTGTCTTTCGTCATTGTGACTTGTCGAATCGGTGCTCCGTTAATAATGGCTTTTTAGTTGTATCGCACCTGCTAAACCATGCGTGAACTTTCCTGGGTTGATAAAACTAACCCTGAGCAGCCATTGTGAAACCGGAAACCTCGGGTTTCCAAGCTCAAGGTAAATCAACCCAGAGCCACAGGTTGTACTCAGGGTTTGTTAATCCTGCTTTGTGAAATGGACCTCAGGACTAATACTTGGTGGAAGGATGGGATATGAGCCAACCACAAAATTTGTTGAGGATACATACGTAAGGAAATTTGTTCATTTTAATTTCATATTTGTTTTACCAGGAAGTTTTATTCAGGTTAGAAATTTGATACTGCTCAAGAATCTTGATTATATTCATGATATCATCATGAAAGCTGAAAATCTGAATAGTGTGAGTACACTGGTATCGTGAGTCACGCCTAATATTAACCCCCAAACAATGCTGCAATTTAATACAAGAACTCAATACATTAATACAAATCGTATCATTTCGTTGGAACCATGAAATTGGTCATATAAGTTGCTTGCTTTGAATTATTTTAAAGGTTGTGGGCCCAATTATATTGAATCAATTAATGTCTGATCATTAGTTTGATCCACCAAACAAATGTATGAAAAATAAATTTTAAAATATTTCCATTTTTTTTAGTCTGTAACCTGAATGTGCATAAGTGGCTGGAAACAAATGAATACACCTTTTAAGTCAACATTTCAGTCTGTTTTGGTATCATGTTCTTGTATCAGGTATCTGTGAAAGTATAAAACTGTGTCAAGTCTCAACCTTTAGTGTACAACAGTTAAGTACCAGTGGTAGTGCTCCATAGCAAAATCAATCATTTTTGTGGATGCTGGTTATGTCAAAATGAAAACTTTGGAGGAAAAGTCAACAGGAGTGCATTTATTTTAGAGCAACCATTTAATTTTGTCCCTACCTCTGGTTTCTGCCTCAGATGATCCCACCTAAAGCCATGTGCCACCCAGAACAGACAGGGCAGCTGTCCCTGTAGCTGCTGAAGTTTAACATCATTCTCCATGGGAGAGGTTTTCTTAAACAAGGACCTTCGTTTCCTGTTCTTTTAACTGCAAACATTCAGGTTTTGGCACACAGGAAGAATTAGCTGAAAAAAAGGGGCATATCACATGGGATTGGAGATGACCGAAAGATGGAGAAGTTGTTATAAAAGTTAATTTTACTCATCCAAAATAGATGTCTGTTGAGAAAGAATGAAATGATAATAGTATTGTTTTTTTGTTTTTTTTATGTGTGGGACAGGGGGCTATCTGCGTTGTTTCTTTATAGTACCAGCCGGCTGATTTGAACTGCACAACTACTCTCCAAACAGAGACAAGAGAATAACAGCACCAAACCACTTCCTGGTGTAACATGTTTCATCTCTGTGAGGATGAAACAACTCTTTCTTTCATTATAATGGAACATGAGATGGCAGATAATCTCATAAATATGTGTTGTGTTTCTTTTTCTGCTCTTGCACTGGTTGGAAGAAAGAGGCAGGCCTTTGTTTGTAGCTTCCTGGCTCACAGGAAGTGATTGCAGTGGGACAGTGAGGGACACTCATCTCTTGGAGAGGGGGATTGCTCGAAGACGTATCCCTTTTTGATCAAGGCTTGCTGACGGATCTCCCGGAGAAAGGCAAATGGGGATCATACCAGGGCCTGATGACAAGAGGCCAATTTTGATGTCCCTTTTCTCTCATTGCGGCGCTTCTCTTTCAAGCCGAAGTCTGCTTGAGCAGCCTGGGAAAATGGCCTTTTACTCACCCTCCAAGTCAAGAGTTGATAGAGCAACTAAGAGCTAAATGGAATTTAGATGAATGCTGAGACCAAATTAACAATCTGGTTTAATTCTGGTTGCGATAAATCTGCACTTGATTGCTTTCTAGATGTATTTTTTTGTCTTGTTGTGAGATATAGAACATTCATCACGAGTCTTTTAGTAGTGCTTATTACGCTTTTGTCTTGTTGCTTTGGTTAGTGTGCTGTTCATTCACAAACGGACTGACGGAAAGCAAAAAGGGAGACTTCAGTCCCTGATTCCAGACACAAATGGACAAAGTGAGACCAAAGTGTTGAAATAAAAGCTGTCTTGGAGCAGAAACTGCTTTGTTTTATCCCAGATTGCTTAATTGAAAAATGTTGACCCATGTGAGAAACATTATATCTGAGCAACATCAAGCTCCATATTCAGTGTAACCTCAAAGGCCCCATGCGCTTGCAGTGTTTATAATGCATTAGTGGAACAAACTCCACACTGTACTCTCTTTACAAATCCCACCTGGCTATGTATTGGTTGCAGATGTGGCTCTCTAATTCATAATGAACTAATAATGGTTTTGTTAGTGCAAGATTGTTTTGCTTTCCTCCCCCACACACACATAGATGGAGCTAATCTATCCTGGAGGTGTGGCAGCGCAAGAAAAGATATTGCTCCCCCCATGAAACATAGGCTTTGGAATGTGTTATTGTAAGATAACATGCTTTAAATTGTCTTAATGTGACTCACTCACCATGAATTGAAAGGATCTGTATAATTAAATAACAGCTTTTTTTCTTTGGGCAGTCACCTTTCTATATCTACCAAGATTATGATGACAGGTTGTGAAGACTATAATCAAAGTATAAGAGTTCTTCAACATGAGAGTTTAGCCCCTTGTTTTACTGAATGTCTTTCACTATACTCACAGCAGATGAGACCACAAGACACACAACTGCAAATTAATGAGTCTATATTGTGATGGTGCACTGATATAAAGGAGAGCTCAAGGACTATGTGAGATAAGTAAAACAAAAGATGGAGATCTGAGGGCATCAATTAACAGTCTGAACCAGTTTTTATGTAGACTAATATAAAAATACTCTGAGTCTTGGTGGAAGACTCTGAGTTTTTCCAGTTGCATTGACCAATTCATGTACAATTTATTAATGAAGGCTCACTTTGTTTTTACAGTCAAATTTGTTAATGTTTGAGAAATGTGCCAGATGTGTCCAATACAGTGTTCTCATTTGCGTGTATCCTTGCATCTTTGATGCACATTTTTTGACAGGGATGCACGGTCATCAGACAACGTGCAACCCTGGTACACAAGCTTTAAATACTTACAATAAAAATCGATGCTACCTTTTTCCGCGATATAATAATGGGAAAAATACACCTACATTAAACAAAAATATTCACAATTTATCCATTTCACCAATGTGTTTTGATCATTTGCTTGATTCAACCTTATTAAAATTGACTAGGGACTGCACGGTAGCACAGTGGGTAACTCTGCTGCTGCCGCACATAAAAGCAGTTCCAGGTTGGAGTCCCACAGTGTGCAGAGTTTGCATGTTCTCCCCGTGTTTGTGTGGGTTCTCTTCGTGTTGTCCGGCTTCCACCCACCTCCAAAAACATGCGCTTCAGGATTTTCCGCCGCATCATGCCCTAGACGTTTATGAACCCTCCCCATAATGATAGTAAACCACCTCCTATCTGTATTACCTTTTCCCACACTCCGATAGACTGTTTAAAGCACTTTTGTGTCTCACAAAAGTCCGAGCCTGACGGAACAGAGCGCACTTCCGTATGCCATCAGCCAATAGAATGCACGTATGGTATCACGTAACTACCAACTAAAAATCCACGATGAGGTGGAGTCACAAGCGTTGTTGAGTGAATGCACGAAGGGGAACTGTAGACCATAATACAAATGTCGCACTAAAATCAAATACGGCAACATCCATGCTAACAAGCAGACAATAAGTACTACAAAAGTATTTGTAGGGTAAGGTAAGGTAATGAGCGGGTTGTTGCAACAGCTGTTGCTTTAACTTACACTGCTTGAATGCAATATATTTGCTCTCAATATGGCCAGTCCAAATTGCTTTAGCATGTGGAGAAATCTAAAAATGTACAGATCTGTCTTGCTAAGTTCAAGCTGCTAAGCTACCTAGTGAATGGTCAATTTGTGTCAATATCACATCAGGCTGAGCATCAACATCGAAAGCCATCCTACTGTAAATGCTGCCAAATTTAAGATCTGCCTGTAACTCCTTAAAAATCTGCTTATGATTTTAAAATAGGCACTGCAGAGCCAAACACACAATGTATTATGTATTGAGCAGCTTATTTTTAGGATTTATCTGTATGGACTTGGCCAATGGCCTCTGCTCAAATCGAGCTCCAAGGAAAATAGACGAAAAGGGAGACATTTGGAAGCGAAAGGTCTGACTGCAGATACTGTTTTAAATTTATATCTAATGTGTCTACGCAGAAATCTCTCTCCATTGGAGCACTGTACCAGACTCACAAATAAAGTCTGATTCTTGATAAATTTAAATCACATCCACTGTAGAGGTAACAGTGCTGGGTGCTTTAGAAACCTCTCAGATTTCCATTATTTTGCTCTGTAAACTGCCTGCTAGCACACAATTGTACACACTGAATGCAAGCACTTGGACTAAGAGAGACCACATTGTGCTGATGACTATGTCACCCTGCTTTCAGTGGATCAGAGGTTTGAAAGCATGGTGATGACGTGCAAAGAACAAAGCCGTAACACGTGTGGTAGAAGTATTAGATTAAAACACCTTCATGTTACTTCCCTCTTAGATTTCACCTCTTCACTTTGATATGTGACCTGTAAGGAAGAGGAGAATGAAGCATGCACGCTCTCTCTGGGTTATTGCGGTATGTGTGAGTCTCATTAGGGGATTTTAACCCAGTGAAATATTTTGCAGTAAGGAAAACAAGTATGATAAAGAATATGAAAGACGGAGAGAAAACAGGAGGAAATCCAGAGGAAAAGGAGGACAGGGGATATTGTAATTAGTTGCACCTGTTTCCTTTAACCCAGCTCCAGTTTCCCTCTACAAACGCATGCAGATTACCCATCAAAGCCCGCCGTCGCTGCCTCTGCTCAATGGATCCTTTGTTACCAGTTGTCAGGGAGGCGGCCCACAGAAGTATGTAACACAAGCAGGCCACATTGCTCTGGAACTTACAGTACATGCAAGCCTCCACCGGCCACAACAAGAACAATGGGAATGTTTGTAGACACTGAGTCTGCATCAGTCCTGGCTGCATGTGAGGCATTGGTGGCACTCTTTTTAAGAATGTGATCCGTTGCATCTTCTGTCAACACTTTAAAATGGGCCTGCATTAGCGGTTAGCGAAGGGGATCACGTTCTTCTGCACAGAGGAGATATGAAAAGTGGAAAGATTAATTGGATTGTGTACATTTTTGACAAATGCTTTAAAAAAATGTAAATATGGAAACTCAATCATGTGCTATCCTGCAGTGATACAACAATTAATTCTGTACTTTTAACAATGTTGGCTTGTTTAGAATCCATAATGTACATTTGCTAACATTACCTAAACTATTGGATGGATTTCACGAAAACTTGGTGGCAGGATGTGTAAGTCAGACAAGAATTCAGACTGCAGACTTTCATTAACATTACTCTGTATTATCTAAGATTCACCCAAATTGCTCAAAAACTGCAGAACCGATTTTTACAAACATAATATAATTATGTGACAAATGGTAGAAAACCCACCATTCTAGAAATGGTAGAATGGTAGAAAACTCACCAAAAGAAAGAGAAGTGTGTGTGTGTGTGTGTGTGTGTGTGTGTGTGTGTGTGTGTGTGTGTGTGTGTGTTTGTGTGTGTGTGTGTTTGTGTGTGTGTGTGTGTGTGTGTGTGTGTGTGTGTGTGTGTGTGTGTGTGTGTGTGTGTGTGTGTGTGTGTGTGTGTGTGTATTTTTACGAAACCTAGTGGGAGGATGTGGAATGGATCAAATAGAAGCCAGTAAGTTCTGGTGTGTATGTGGATAAATGAGCAATCGCAGGATTTTTCTTCTTAAGCATAGCTGTTTTTCAGTCATACAAAAATTCCTCAACTGATTTCCAAAAAACTTTGTGGGGAATATTGCAACTTGTGACATACTGAAGAGAGTATGAGCATTTCATAGAGGTAAAGTCTGGCCATGCTGCCTGTCTATATCCCTGGCCTTTTTCATTCCTTGATGTCAGTATGAAAAGAACCAGTGCAAAAAAATCACATAAACACTTATTGTCAGTGTACCAGAAGCTGTTTCAATCTATAAACTTAAAACATGTCGTAATCAAAATTTTGCCCTTTGTGACACACTCCTTTATTACCATTAAAATATTTATTATGGGTAAGTCCCACAAACAAGCTGTTACTTCTGCTAATATCTGCAGTAATAAGTTAGACCTAAAAAAAATCAGTAGTACATTACATCTGTTGAAAAGCTCCGGATAATGATGTTAGCGCTGCTGCAGCATCATGAATGAGGCCCATCAAACATCCCGGCCAGACTGTGTATCGTTGGTCAAAATGTTCCTGATTCGCGATCAGCCAGTCCTCTCCACAGCTGCTACACTCTAATAGCATTCATTTGAAGACACTGTCCTTGATTAGGCTATTATCAAGATCGTTTAGTGTTTCAATAACAGAAGCACGGGGAGGAGTGACGGAGGCACGGCGGTTCTCTGTTATTGACTTGGACGCTGATAGGTTCACATGCTCAGCTAACAGAACATATCTGACAATGAATGCTGCAGCAGAGGCAGAGGGTAAAGGGGGAGAGAACATTCTGCATTCAAGCGCTAATTAGAAAAATTAGATCTATGAAAGGCAGCAAGTGATCTCGGCCTTCAACCTACGTCCGTGTACCGCTGTAACAGCACAAAGAGGAGGCAACAATAAGCACTGAGGAGGAGGGTGGAGGGAGATAAATAATTTAATCCATTATCTACTCTGCAAAGCTCATCAGCACTGCTACACAATGGCCACGATTGAATTGCTGATTGCATTTCTCTCCTACCCTCCAGGAGAAAATGTCCATGCGCCACTCTGTGCTCCCAGCCTGCCAGAACAACGGCGAGCAGGAGAAAGACAGGGAGAGAGGGAGGGAGAGGAGTGTAGAGTGTCTTCCACCAAGGTCAAACTACAATACAGCAATCTAATTAAGAGTATCAGACAGTTTCCTGTACGGGGGTCAGCCTCCCCGTTGTGCTCGCAGGCTCATGTTGTCCATTATGTATTACGTCATGTCCTCCATCATGTAAGTGATGGATGCAATGCTGTGATCTTCCTGTCTGTGTTCTTTTAATTGAGAAAAGTGTATCTATAAAAGAGTTGCAGCATTACTGTCTATCTGTACTGTATGTGTGCCTGGACTTAGTCTTAGAGGTTGCTGGGATAGCAATGTCTGATTGCTGGCCAGGCCACCACTTTGTTCAAAGTAAACTAATGATTTGATGGAATGCTATTAATCCTTCATAGGGACCTTCTTTATAATCAGAAGATGCATTTTCTTTAAACCTGGTGATGTCTTTAAGTTTTTTCCAGCACCACCACCACAAGATTTTTGTTTCTCATCAACTGGGTTTGCCATAGGAATATTTTTAAGATTATTTGTTGGGGCTTTTTTTTTTAAACTTTACTGAATAGGATACCCGAGAATGTGCAACAGGGAATGGGAGAGAACGTGAAGGGTAGACCTGAGGCAAAAGGACATAAGTTGGAAATCAAACCAATGGCTACCACATAAAGGCGTTAGCCTTCACTCATTGAGCACATTAAAACATTGGACCATCTGTGCCTTGGCCATGGGATTTTTAGGATCCAACTGATGGATTGAGACAGAAATTCATGTTTCCCAGAGGATGACTGAGACTTTAGCATAACTCCACATTGTGGAGCTATGCTAGTTGTCAGCAACCAATAAAGCTCAGCAAAAAGTCCATCAGGAAAGCACTCTTTACACCTGTTCAGTGTATCACAAGTAGCTTCCCACCATCTTTAGGGTCCACTTCCTGTATGTCTTATTTGCAGTCAAACTGCAAATAAGCTGTCTATCATTTGCTGTCATTCCGGTGTCATTTCAGTGCAACAAAGTTACCTTCATTGCCCAGACCCTGAACACTTAAACTTCTCAAGGTTAAGTACTCAAACCAATACATGATTAGTTAGATGACCTCCACCAGCTATTTGCTTCCTGTTCAGGTCAAATTGCCAAAGACTCCTTGTTTTTTCACAATGAAATTTAACTTATTTCAATTCTTATTCTAATTGATTGCTCACCTTCTTCTGTATTCTCTCCTGACTGATGTGTTTCCATGAGATTTGAGGCTGATCTTGTGATGCCCTGACTTTCAGCTAAAATGGCAAATATTTGTAAAAACATCCGCACATTAGAATTATCCCTGAAAGAATGATTATATTAGCTCATGCTTCTCATTATTTGTCACCATCTTTTTGTAGAAATGGACACCCAGTAACTCAAATTTAATGCTGCTACACAAGAGGCGCAGAAGCTAAATTGAGTCTCACCTGCAAGTGAGACTGCAGACTCTATGTCTTGTTTGACCGTCCTTTTGACACCATCAAATGTCAAGTTAAACAGGATACAAGGAAAGAAATTTTAAACGGATGAATCTGGCAGTGCTTCATGATGGTGATGGCATTTTCTCCATCATCTACAGTCCATCATCATCTGCACGTCAAGTTTTCTTGGCCGCATGCCTCTGACATGCTGGCTTAATTTTACCTTCCATTTCAGTATGATGCATCTACATAAAGCACGGTGAAAATCCATCCACATAATGGTACCCTTTGGCTGAGAGCTTTAAGGCTCTGTCCACAGTCCCAGTGAGGGGCAGTCAAGCTGCCTCTGCTCTGCTCTGTTTGTTTTATGGAGCAGTATCGAAACCACTCTGAGGTCAGCTAGCTGCAAAAACTGTGCTGTGTCTCCCATGGTCTGCTGCAGAAGTCCTAAACCAATCCAGACAGCCATTTCTAGTAGTCCAGCCAACTTTCATTGACAAAAAGAGGTCATTACTCTGCAGAGCTTCAGAAATAACAGGATCAAAAGTTCTAGATGGGTTGTAATGGAGGCATTTTACTTATGTTATGGCTGCTGGCCCTGCTGATCAATTCCTCTTGCAGAGGTGGCTCTATAGGGAGAGGCACATCATTAAAAAGGGCCAGAATGTCCCCTTTCACAACTTCCAGCAATGTGGGTACTCCATTCGCACACCATGAATTAATTTGAGTGCTGTCATTATGCAAGTACAGCACAAATTGTTCAAGACCAAGAGAAACTATTTATAGCTATCACAAGGCCTGAGAGCCAAGTGTGGCTAATGGTGTAATTTGTATTGTTAATGGTAATGCACTATTAGTTTGTTCCATTTGGCTTTGCACAGGTGCATTAATGTGGGGGTGGTGAACCGTTTCATCAAGTCCAAGAACCCATGATGCGCCATGGTGGCTTTCAGAAGGACCAGGGCTCCCTCTAGTGGCTGTAGGGAAGAACAGCAGGACAAACAAACGCACAGACTGGAGGCATGGTTAGCAGGAGGCCAGTTTGCTACCAGAAAAGAAAGACAAAGCTGTTTTTGTTTTTTTAATGGAAAATCAAGCATGCAGTCCTTAAAAATTGCCTAAAAAGTAAACAATCTAACAACAACAGAGCTGGGCAGACTTTTAAAGTATTGAGCTCCTAATTAACTTTCAAGCTCATCAGCTACAATCAATATTGTAGAGTGTGGTCTTTTTTTTTTTTCAAATTGAGATGAAGTAATTATCAGACTGTATTCATCTCGTTAATGAAACAATGTTCCAGTACGCCTGCAGCTAAACTCTTAATTGAGTTCCCTTTTCTGAGACAGACAACCTCTCTTTGTGTCCACGGCCACAAAGCGTCAAATACTGGTTTGGGCCTTTGTGATCATCTTTGTGTCGACACAGGAACAGGCTGTGGACTGATGGAGCGTGCTCTGACTTCTCCCTGCAGACGCCCTCTATCCTCCTCCTGTCTATTCTACCATCAGAAAGGAGGCGAGAGTTGTTAATATCGCTGACTTCAGCAGATCATCCTATCCCAGTCTGTTATTTTACGGTTTCAGTGGTTAAGTACTCCCTGTTGAGTAAGATATAGCGAGGCAATTATTCTGTAATTATGGAGCCAAAACACCAGAAATGGAGTCAAGAGTGATTGGGCTCATGTAAATCACTCCCAGGGAAAATGCTGAAAAACAAACCTGACTTTCTCTATTTACTGTGTGAAAAGTGCAAACCATGACACACTTCCAATGAAACATCCCTAATAATTAAAAGCAAAGCAAAATGTAGAAAAATATTACATAATACTGTATATAACAAATACTCAAATTATTATTTTTTTAAATAAGAATCTCTTCCATAGTCCCAAAGTATAAAAAGTTAACAGCGCAGTCTGTCAAAGGTCCATATGCCTTTAAATGTGTTACTTCTAGACAAAATTGATGACAGCCTGGGATCGTTCCAAACGTCATGAAAACCGACAGGTAACAATAGATCCATCAGAGGTACTTACAGCTGTGTGAGCAGTATGCCTCCAGGTAGAGGTGCAAGTTCTTTGTTACAGCTGCATGTTTCTGTGCATGAGTTCTTAGAGTCTGCAGCAAATTCAACTTCAAAAAGTGTGGAAAGAATTACAAACTTTTAGATAAGTTTGAAAAGATGTCGTCTGAGCTGTATGGACTTTAGGCTCTATCTGCTTCAGTTGAAAGCTGCTACCCTGTTCCTCTGTGAAGCTCATGAAAGAATGTTTTATACCCAGGGACTGTGACCACCCGAAGCTGAGAGCTTTTCAGTCATTTGTAAATAGTTTTGTGAAATTGCAAAAACAAAAATACAGACATACAGTATATAGTCACTGTTTTTCTTCAATGCTTTGCTCTTGTTCTCATAATAAGGTGTTTTAGAAGACAACGTCAGTTCAGTTGTTTTCTAGCTACAGGTTATATTTATATTGACACTACAGTTCGACTGGTACATCTAGTTTGACAACTCCCTCTTTACAGCAACTTCTGCACCACCTTACTCTTTAATTCCTTCTGGTGTGGTTGCCGTAAATTTGTGATAAATCAGAATCAGATTACCGTACTTTATTTAACCCGATGGGGAAATTGTTTTGTTGTTACAATTGCATTGCTCCAGAAATAACCAGAGAAAATGTCAGAATTAGAAAAAAATTATGAATGAAGACCTAAAAGAAATAGACATTATACAATAAATAGACACTAAATAGAAGAATGTAAAGGTGTATACAGACTGCACCCCAGCACACGTCAGTGTAAAAAAGGCACTGGCCGATACAGACTGGTAGGACATCCTCAGCATGGTGTTGCAGATTTTAAAGGACCTCAGCCTCCTCAGGTCCTTCTTGTCGATAGCACAAGAGGTGAATTTGTACGAGAGTTTTCAGTGGTCTAAATTATTACATACTCAGCCATTCGCCAAAACTTTTTTTCAAGGATTTCGACAATTCACAGAACTCAATGTGAATTAAAATTGATGGAAATCCACTGATCCGTACATTCACAATCTTTTCTTGGAGTGTACTAAATTAGGTTTCTGTCATTATTTTAAGTTATGGATTTTTTTTCCCCCTTTATCTACCAAATTTGGTCTGATCTGAGATGTTAGCTCTCGTGCAAATGTAGGTTTTAAGGTGCAAGTAGTAACCCTTTATAAAAGAAAACAAAAATCGTTGTTTGTAAGTGTTCCAGTTACAATGTTTGACAATCGGATCCCATGCGAAAAGCCAACATTCCAAACTACATCCTGCTTTCTAGTGTTGGAACAAGCAACATGAGAGTGAGCCCTCAGCAGTAAACACAGCAACAATACAAATAAGACAGGAACACTTAAACTATGCATTTCATGCATAACTTATTATGAAACATCACCTATCAGACTATGTGTCCATTAGATTGGCAATAAAATAACAACCACGTCTTCCCTTTTATTACAGTTTGGTCCAGCGTTATAACTGCTTGTTAATACAAAATGTAAACTTAAATCATAATCTTTTACATCACAAATTCAAAAACTCTAAAGGCATATGATATGAACAGATTTCTGATTTCCCACTTGAATCTGCTACAGAAACAGTAAATATACTTTAAAATGATGCAGTGATTTGACATTTGCTGCTTTACTCCATCAACTGAATAAACAATTTGTGACTCAAAGGCTGCTCTTGTTTGAGTTTGGAAACCTATCCCATTCAATAGTTGGCCCTAGTCTTGGCCTGAACGCTCTCTCACAGTTAAGATGGTTTACCCAGGCTAAGTTTTCTCAACAGCTGCACTAGCAATAAAAATATATTAGTCATATTCTTTGTAGAAATTCAACAATGGCATCTGAGAGTTATTTTCTGCACTGTTGGGGTCAAAAAGATTGTTGGGGAAAAACATTTGAGTGTCCAATTTTTGAAACTGTATGGGTTTTTCCCCAGTGTAATGACTTGTAATACAGTTCTTTCAATTTCACTGTGCAGCCCCATCACACTTTTCTGGTTGCTCTTTCACTTCACTTTGGGGTAAATCTTCTCATAGAAGAACCTCTTGCCCAGGGTATGCCATTCTCCATCCTCGTTGATGAGAGCATGGGCACGTACAAACTCAAACTGCTTGAGTGCAAACTCATAAAACTCATTTTCCAATTTCCAGATGTTGGACTGCTGCAGCTTGGCTATTGACTCTACAGTGGGAGGCTTCTTTACGATTGTCTTTCGCAGATGGGAATGCTTTCCTAAAGGATCATGAGAAGAATTAATGAGTCTGTTAGTCTAGACAACACAGGTTTACTACTACTGTTTAATGGAAAAATTTCATAAATCTGTCATTCAAAGGATGGTTTCGTTAGAAAGAGAGCTTACGAACCACCACAAAAATTGTTGAGTGTAACGGTAACTGTGAGGTCATGCAGGTTACATGATGGCACCTGATTTGTAGAGCTCTGTGGCTCCCTTAAAGAAGTCAGTCCAACTAGCAGGTACTCATTCACCAGGTTTATCTTGGCCTGTTCCAGGGCCCATTTACTACCTACTTTCCTGCACACAAACCCCAGAGGAGTATTACCGATAAATGTGAGATTAATCATGTGGTGTTTCTGTCCAAATGAAATGCAGTCTGTGTAGGAAAAATCTTGATGATTTTGTTCTGTGGTCAAATGTTTCCTGTACTACTGTAGAGTTGACTTTTTTGAGGAAAACATCATTATTCTGAGTGTCGAGGAATTTTAGTGTAGAGAAATAAACTTCTCTAAGCTGGCGACATTTTACAGCTTTAAAGTGAATATCATCATTTCTCTATATTTGAAAACATCTTGATTTTGTGTGGATGTGGACAGACCATTTTAGGTCAATGTGTTCAGTTCAGTGGCTGAAATGTCAAAATGAGGAAACTAGTCATGAGAGAGAACTTCATGTAGCAACATTTTCATTGGTGAGAGAAGCAAATACACTGTTATTTATGTATATGACACTGAAAATGTGTGTGTGTGTGTGTGTGTGTGTGTGTGTGTGTGTGTGTGTGTGTGTGTGTGTGTGTGTGTGTGTGTGTGCGTGTGCGTGTGCGTGTGCGTGTGCGTGTGTGTGTGTTTGTCATTTATAAATCATTGGAAACTAGTGTAAGAGCTCAGAGCTGTAAATGGAGCTCTGAACCTTCCATTCCCAGATGAACCACACGACGAAACAGGTTCCAGCAGATTCCTGCCGGTTAACAGACTGAATGATTGATTAATTGTTTGATGTATAGCTCGACTCACGATTTTGGTCCAAACCATCTTGGGTGTACAAACTAAGAAACAAATGGAGTGGCTAAGCTTTGTAGACTGCCATCCATGGATCCATGATTTTACAGAGATCTTTCAACCCTATATGGCATCATGAATAAAGAAAAACACCCGTCGATGAGTGACGATGATTTTACTGACTTGAAACAGGTTTTCACAAGTTTCCCCTTTCTTGACATGACATAATCAGTCCACTTTTGTTTCTAGTCAGGGCCCCAGCGCCTTGGTCCTTCTGAGTCACTGTTTACTTTGTTTTGTAGGTCCTCAGCTGTGCAGAGTTAACATCAGTTAAACACACCTACGAATTCACAGCACGCATCGTTTCCGGTAGCAGATGGTGGGGTCGCATTGGCGGTTGCCACCGAGTTCCCGTGACTAGTGACATGCTGCTCTTTGTATTGGACACTAATTGTTAGTGATGTCTAAATGAGGCTTTGAACCCTTTGGGACAATTATGCTGAAAACCGGTTCAGTACTCGAAGCTTCATTCATCGAGAATGCTGGCATCGTCTTTGGCAGAGTGGCTATTTCCAGATAAAAGTCAGAATTTTGTCTAATTTTAGAACTCAGAACTTGTTTTCCGTCAGTATTTCCATGAGTATATTTATACTCTTACACAAACTGAACACAAATCAAATCAGTCCACACAGTATTGACCCGGTAGGGTTAGGGTTAGGGACCCGCCGGTGTTTCAAATCCCTGCCCACTGATCCGAACCACTAAACTGGTTCATCTGATGAATGAACCACTTGACCGTTTCAGATGTGAATGAACCACATGGATGTTTCAAACGTCATCAGTCCAGGTCTTTCTGGACCTGGACGGATGAAACAGTCATCAGTCCCGAAATGTTTGAAACAGTCATCAGTCCAGAAATGGTCAGACTGATGTCTGTCCAGAAATTGACAGTCATCAGTCTTTCCATGTTTTAAACAGGCTCTGAAGGAGTAGTTTAGAAAAAAAAAAAAAACCCTACCGAGCCTGGGGCGTGGTTCAGATCGCTGTGTCAAGGGGAACATCACTACTAATTGTTCGATCTATTTGTGTTAACTTTTGGAGCCACCCAGTGTACATCTCCCTTATTTGTTACAATCTACACGACAGCTGTAACAGCAGTTTTTACCCATGATGACTGAGAGCAACCAATAGGTTATTTTTCAAAATGTCTGTCTAAAACAGACAGAGCTGTGGTGATGTTTGAGCCAAAGCACCTGCTATTGAAATAGTTTGAACAACACCTGACATAGATTATATTTTTCTCTAGTTATTCATGTCCCACATGCCCTCTGGTTCATCAGACCGTACTGCTTCAGAAAATTAGCAACTCTCATTGCACCAGGAAGCATTTCTCTGACAAATGTTGAATGCATGATCTCTTGTGTGCAATGTCGAACCCAAGTTTATAAATAATAATTTGCAAATAATTTGCAAATAACAAATAATTTGCAGAATGATGTTACCTCTGGTTCTATTGAATATTTTTTTCAGCTATCGATCACTGAAAAGTGATAGAGGCTTGTTAGTTTAATGAACAGCTCATTTTGTTAGTTGTCAAATATGGAAATTGATCCAGTGGTTTTTATTCCTCCACACAAATGTATTTGTTTAAATACCACCTGCTTATTAGAGATGATAATTTAATTATATTTATGTTTAATTTTACAGATTGGACAGGTAACATTTCCTGAGATCTACAGTGACTATGCTCTGGTCCTGCAGAGGTTCATGCATCCAACTCACCAGCACTCTGACTGTTGGCCACAGTAAAAAGGGATCTGCAGCCAGAGATTCTCAGGGGAACACTCAGTCCCTTTTGATGATACAGATTCATCAAATGTCTGAAAGAAAACAGGAACACTTTATATAATGTGACAAAAAAAGAAAATCATAGAAATGAAGACACAAAAGACTACTGAAAAAGACTTTAAATTGAGACCATATTTTCTCCTTGTTTTTTTGTTGTTGAAGACCCAGCCTGTAGTCATCTCCAAAGCGCATGAAGTAGTAATATGACATCAGACCCGCGATGGGGTCCCGCACAATGTTTATGTACATCGGCTTGACCTCTGCCCCATTCCTATACACAAAAAGGATGGGGCAGGGTTTAAGATTTGTTTAGCAATGAGGACTAGCTTCAGCTCCCAAATTATGCCTAATTAATAGCAAAACACAAAAGAGCAGGAAGGAAAACTGCCTTTGAGTTAACAGGGCCTGTCTCAGTGAGCAATGCTCACACTATCAGGATAATTACCTGTGATCAGTGCAATAATAGTGTCAAGGGAGTCAAGGACAACAAGAAAATGAATTAGCACTGAAGCATTAGATGACCTATCTTTAGCTTCTCTGCTAAATGCTTGTTTAATGTCATTAAAGTAAATGAAAGACTTTACTTGGAGGAGTCCAGAAATGCCATGTGACCATGGTAGAAGCCAGTTTTCTTCTCTCTCCATGACGATATGTTCCTGACAATTCGCAGCTGTAGCCAAAGATAAGAAGCTGCATGCAAATTTCATAAAATGGAAAAAATGAAAAGAACAACAACAACAAAGAAAGCAAAGACAGTGACCCTAAATTGATAGCCTTTCTGCTACGTACACTGACTTTATTCCTCTTGCAATACATTTTAAAAGGTAGTCTACACTGTGTGAAAAATGGGTGACTGATGAGCCATAATCTAACGTAGGACATGACGTACAGGCTAGGTTTCACATACATGCAGGACAACTCTTGGAGTGCTTAGGGTTTTCGGTTTCATAAAGGGAGGTAACTTAACTCAGAGTTAGAACACTAACCCTAACCTGTTTCATCAAGCGAGGTAAACTGAACCTCTGGGTTTGTTACCGGAGTAGCAGACTCTCTGAAGCTAGCCTGGTCGGGAGCAGGTTTTATTCCACAAACCCAGGGTTTCCTCTGACTCCGCCCCCTTTCACCGCTGCTCACGCGGCTTCATTTCCTGATTCTGTTGGACGGAGAGGTTTACAGACGTGAAGTTTTATAAATAACTCCGTATTTTGGAGGTATTTTAGAGGCAAACATGCCATGTCCGTTTGACGAGGATCCTGCTTGTGAAGGTTAAGCATTAATTCACAGAGAATTAAATATTTTTGGATCGCGTTCAGGTGCCCCGTCATTTCCAGACAGTCCTGCTTATGATCAGTACCGGTTCACGTCCCGATCCATCACACACATCCACAACCTAATCCATCCTCACATCTCCAGCAGTGCTATGTGTAGTGCTCCGGTCAGTTTTGTATTTTTTGTTTGCAAACGGTAGTTTTTCTTCACAATGTGGGAGATGCTCAATGCACCGCGCCTTGAAACCTTTAGCCCCGTTTTTCTATTTCCCTGAAAATAAACCCATCAGAATCATCAAGGAGGAGTTCCACAGGATTGCAGGTAAATGATGTAGAAATCTGATAAATGAATTTGAAATGATATTCTTTTAAAGACATTCTGCTACAACCTCAGAATTGGATTATTAACTTTAATTTCTTTTAGGACTTCCCAATATAATTGGCTGCATAGATGGTACCCACATTCCAATCAAGGTACATGTGGACTGAACACTGTTTCAACATGTTAAAGACTGCACCAGAGATCACGTACTTCCCGACTTTTTCTCTTTTTCTGCTAATATCCCAGTGATATTAAGAAGGAGTAAAACAAGCGAGCCCATTGTGAGTTGTACAGAGGAAGCAGCTTGTGAACCCGGCTATGCGGAGGACTCGGTCGATTTCAAGTGACAATGAAGCTAATTAAAATAACCTATTATCTACTGATGCAGCCGACGGAGCCAGGAGCAGTGACAGGGAAGAAAACGTCGAGGTGGCTACGGCGATGGTGGGGACACGGTGGATTTTGACAGCCAGGTTCAAGTCTGGGAGGAGTACGTCGAGGTGATGGAACATGTCTTTGTGGCAAATGGCATCACAGTGTCACGGTTTGGCGTGGCAGTTCTGGTGTGTGGCAGGGGGAAGCCAGGCTGGTGGGTGGAGCCACGGCTCCACACCTGAGACTCATCCACACCCCCATTCTGATCGTTCACACCCCCATTCTGATCGTTCACACCTGAACTTCATTGGGGCAATCATGATGAGGCTTTTTAAGCCTAGCTCAATGAGAGCTAGTTGCTGGTTCGTTTCTCTTGTTTGGTTCCTAGAAGTCTGGAGAATTCTTTCAGTTCTGAATAAATCATGGATGGAAGATTCGCCTTTGGTGTCCTGCACTTGGGTCCATATCCCGCCTCTCGTGACAGAACGAACCAGCCACAACTGGACCCAGCGGACACCGACTATCTTGCTGCCCTGACCATCAGCAAGTCCTGGAATCAGGAACAGGCTGCCGAGTGGAGACAGCAGGGAAGAGACACCTGGGCATGGCTGGCAGCATATGTTGGAATTCCAGCTCCACCTTCGCTTGACCTGGAGCCTGTTCCAGTGCCCGCTCCGGTCCCCGTGTCCCGAACTCAGCCTATTCCAGTCCCCATGCCCGGTCGCCAACTTGCTCCCGTCCCCATGCCAGAGTTTGTTCCAGCACCAGATCCCGGTTCTGTTCCTGAGCCCGCTCCTGTTCCTGCACCCCAGTCCGAGTCTGCTCCTGTTCCTGCACCCCAGTCCGAGTCTGCTCCTGTTCCTGCACCCCAGTCCGAGTCTGCTCCTGTTCCTGCACCCCAGTCCGAGTGTGCTCCTGTTCTTGCACCCCAGTCCGAGTCTGCTCCTGTTCCTATCTCTAAAGGTACGCCTAGCCACTCTACGGAGGAAACTCATTTCAGCCGCTTGTATCCCAAACTTGTCCTTTTGGTCATGACCCAAAGCTGATGACCATAGGTGAGAGTACGAACATAGATTGACCGCTAAATTATACCACCACTGCATCACTGCGGAAGCTGCACCGATCCGTCAGTCAATCTCATGTTCTTTCCTTCCCTCATTCATGAACAAGACCCCAAGATATTTAAACTCCTCCATTTGGGGCGAAGACTCTCCACCAACCTGAAGAGGGCACACCGCCCTTTTCTGGTAGAGAACCACGGCCTTGGATTTAGAGGTACTGATCCTCATCCCACTCACGTCACACTCAGCTGCAAACATCCTGGTGCATTGTCAAAATCAAATCTTATTTCAATCGCACATTTTTAAAAAAGTATTTTACAAGCTAAGAGGACCCAACAGTCCATTAAAATAATATTAATGGCAAGGCACAAAGATCAGATGTGGATGCGTTAACTTTGTGATGGACCTCTAGTTGAAAGCACTCTCAACTTTCAAGGAGAGCAGACATCTTTCTTCCATCACTTGTTGTTGCTATCTCTCTCTAACTCATACTCAGACTGAATCTCACTGCAAAATGACAAGATGAATAATAATGATAATCAACACTTTATTCATCACTCATGGGGAAATTCTCTTGACACTCTCGCTCTCACACAACTACATATATGTGTTTTATTACAGCACATGGTTACAGGTTACAGGCCCCTGAAACGGGCACAGCACACTAGGAGCCTGTAGGCATGCAATTAGTAATACAAAGAGGTACATAGAGGTACAGGGGAGGCGGAGTGACGGGTCGCATGAAGAATCTTGCCCCAACGAGCATCTTGTAGGGGACGGCAAGATGCTCATTGGGCGCCTAGGCAGTGGCTTGGAGGTGAGCCGACACCTCCCACCGTCATCTCACACTCCGGTAGATGTCCTGGTGGGAGCGGGACTTGAACCGCCGATGGCTGGGCGATCCGGTCTTCAAGACGATCTGCTTTAAAATCAGGAGGTCATATTATCTGAGCAATTAAAATATTTAAAAGAAATAATTGCAATTAAACAGTTAGGAAATTACATTTCTTTAATAAACTTTAGATTAGTTATTTAGTGTTGTACTGTGATTTTTATTAAGGAACAGGTGTTCGAGGATGAGCTCATGGACACTGATGAAGGAACGAGTGTGTCCATGCTGCTTGTATGTTTAGTATTCAGTTTTATATGCATCATTGCTTAACCCAAATCAAAAAAGAAATTCTGCATTTGAGCACAAAGGCATCCAAACTCAAAGTTTGAGCCTAGGATCAGGACTTTGAGACACATTCAGAAACCTTCTAAACGACAACATGCTCCACTGATGCTGATTCACATCCCATCCCACAGACAGGGCGGCAATGCATTTCCCAGTCAGTAGATGGAGCCAGAGTTCTAAACATAAGGACACACTGGTCGGAAACTGCTAGGTCAAACCTTCACAAAACTCGACCTTGTTAGAAAAACTGATTATACAAAATCTGACAGAGACAGTCTCAAAATGTGTTGTTAGTAAAGATCTGTTGGACATGAATATCACACTGACTGATCTCTCACCGAGACTCAATCTGAAAGAGCAGAGAAGGATGAAAGAGGACTGATTGTATGATCTCTTCACACATATCCAACTGTCACCTGTCAACACAAGAAAACAGGTCTTTATTTTCAGCCTGCTTTCTGTAAGTGAAGTAAAACCAAAGTCACAAAACGTTTCACAAACTACTCAGATAAATACACAGTAATATATATAACTAATCCTAACTAATTTTAAATATATTCAGTTGATGAAAACAACTACATCATTAGCAAAGCTTTCTGTGATGCAGTAGAAGAGCTGTTCTTTACAGCCCAATCAGATTCTGTTCTCCTGTTGAAACTTTTATTCTGTTCACTTTGACACAGACATCCTCTAAGATGGACATGATGTTGAAGAAACTCAGCCGTTTCATTATATTATCTTAATGCAGAGATATTAGTTTGACACAATTTAATAAATAATGACTAATTTATGGTATGATTCTATATTAGTTTATTTCCATGAAATGTAATGAAAAAGATGTCATCTATTTATTGAAACCTTTTTATCTCCTGTTCCAAATTAAATTAGGACACATCCCAAAGGTAACAGGAAGTGTTTTTATAAAGAAAGAGCATTGTGTCCCATCAAAGACTTCCAGTGGAAATTCAGTGTCTAAATGAAAAAAAGCATTTTATTTCAGCCAATTAGACTGAAACAGTGTTCCAATTATTGCATTTATCATGTGGTGCTGGAGGATGAAAGATAATATGTAACTGGCATGGAGTGATTGATGACCACTGTATTCTCTAGAGATAACATTAATAGGATAAACAACAACACAATAATCAATATGGTTATTTATTTCTTTATTTTTCATGCCATTTCACTTTTTTTTATAATTCCCTTTGTGTTACTCAGAAATTAAATGAACTTTTTTCTGAAATGGCCATGTTGTCACATTGAAGGAATTTAAAATTTTTGAAAGAGATTTTGTCTTTAAATGCTGGAATTCACTTTATCAAATCTTTAAAGTAAATAAATGTTTTGGAAAGTAAAGACGTGAGCAATATACAGTAAAACTAATGTATTAACTGAAGAGGCCAAATATGAGCAAACTTCCATCAAAAACAAAATATGCTCAATAGCAAATAAAATGCATTTCAAAAGGCATCAAATGTATAAAATGGTACACACACACACACACACACACAAATACACACACATTGCATCTGTGTATCAGATATCAGAAATGCATCACTGACAGATTTTGTCAGCCCTCACTGAAAGAGCATTCAGCATTCAGAGCACATCTCCACCAAGGCCCAGAAGTCTTTTTAAAGTAGATGAAATCCTAATAAAGATTCCAGCATGACATGTTTAACATGGAAAAATAATATATATATATTTATATATATATATATATATATATATATATATATATACATATAAAATAAAATGGAAAAATAACAGAAAACCCAAAATCCTGGATCCACCCTCTCGTTCTGTGGTATGAATTAGGAACAAGAACTCTACCTCAAGTAGCAGTGGGTAGCGCTGTCGCCGCACAGCAAAGTGGTCTCGGGTTCGAGTCCCGCTCTGCGCGGAGTTTGCATGCTCTCCCCGTGTCTGTATGGGTTTTTCTCCAGGTTCTCCGGTTTCCTCCCGCGTCCAAAAACATGCGCTTCAGGTTAATTGGCGGGCTTCAAAGTGTCGTTAGGTGTCATTGTGTGTGTACGTGTTTGTCTGTCTCTGTGTGGCTCCACAGCGTACTGGCGTCGCGCCCGGAGTTTCCCCCTGCCTCACGCCCAAGCCAGCTGGGATAGCCTCCAGCTCCCCGCGACAGCAGACAATGAATGAATGAATGAATGATCTCGACCTCACAATTCTGGAAGAGTTCTATCCGCTCAAAAATGCTAAGTTTGTGTGTCGCAGAGGGAAGTTATGGGAAAAGTCCTCAAAAACAGTGAAAAAAGGCCTGGATTGCTACAACATTAAATGTGTTCTTCCCAGCACTTCCACTAAGTTTAATGAAAATCCTTTTTTTGTGTGTGTAACTATGCTAAAAGGTTAACAAGAAAATCAACTGATGCTGGTGAACATCAAAACACTGAAGTTGAAAACATACTTTGCATGTGTCTAACTACTATAGCTAAATAAGCTAATTATAGATCTTGTAATGTCAGGAACTTTTATTGTTTTGTTTGTAAAGATGGGTTCCATATTTTCTCAGATGACTACAGACGGAATTATTTTCTTAGACAATCAACAATCAAGCGAAAAACAATCAACTGGACTTGGTTTAGGTTTGTTGGAGATGTTTCATCTCTCATCCAAAAGGTTCTTTCGTTCTGAGCAGAACAGAGACCAGATGCTTCTGCTGATGGAGCAGATGCAATGAGTGTCATTAGGAGTTGTTGGCATTCATAAAGAAGTCGTTCACCCACCCATCTTCATGTCAGGTATAGGGAACTCCACCCAGGTGTGTTGATGTGTTTTCTGGAGAGAGAGGTCAATACTAATATTGAGGTGGCTGATAGACTGTGTCTTCATCCTCCTCCTCTGGAAGTATGACTTAGATTTATTCCTATGTAATACCAACATGATACATACCATGATGATGCCTCACTGGAGTCTATCCAGTTAAGCTAACCTAACAAGTGTAAGCCTATTTTAGCGTAAATGCCAACATTATCAGCATTTTTTGTGATTTAGACTAAACCTGATTCATTTTTACGAGGTTTATATTATTGTTTAACAGCAGTTTTGTTTAATGTCAGATATTTATATTATATTTTTTCTTGTTTATAGTAATTAATTACAAAACTAAAGCATTTGTCTGATATAACTAGAGGTTTTTGGTGACAACTAAGCAGGTAAAAAACAGACATGGAACTAGCACTTGCTTGTTCACTGGTTTTTAAGGTGGAGTTCATTGAGCCCCTAAAGGTCCTTGAGGTTTCTTTTTTTGGTAATCCTGTAAAAACCGGTGAAAAGCTTATTCTCTTTCTGTCCATCAATCCATGAGTAAATACAGACAAAGAGTATAGCTATTTTGTTCATGGTTTTCAAATGTTTCCGGTTATATAATCTTATTTTTAATCACGTGAAGGAAGACTTATGAATCAGAAAAAACATCAAAGTATTTATTTGACAGAAATGAAAAACTGAATAACATACTTTTTTTTTTATGATGGGGATTTCATGATGCAATTAAAACGTTCTAACACAAAAAGATTGTGTTAGTGAAGCGCAGAGGAATTTAAAAAAAACAAACAAACAAAAAAACAGCCGTCCCATGAATCCATGCGAGAAACCGGTTTAAAATTCACGTCTTCGCACAGCTGGACAGTATAAAAAGGAAAGAGAGACATTATTCTACACGTAGTCAAATCTCTGGTTGGACTGCCTTCCATCCACACTCTGGGCTTTGTAGGAGTCGTTGTAGACTGGGCGGGGTCTGGGGTCAGATTTGTAGTAGGTGTGTTGCGAGGCCGCTTTGTAGGCCATCCCATCATACCTGAGGAACATTAGAAAAAAAGTTTCCAGTGAAGAAACATCTTTAGGCGTTTAAACCGCTGGAGTGATTTGTGTATCACCTCAGCAAGCAGCTTCATAAGCGTTTTCAACTCTGCATTATAAATGCAGAGAATAAAATACAATGTAAGAAGACTTGCATTTACATTTTGCTGATGTGTGTCCTTAAATCTGAAAGGACCTGGGAGTGTTACTGCCCACAGCATAAGAAAATATATAAATATATCCAGGGCATTTTGAATTGTTGTTCAGCTTTGATTTCTGTCTTTAAAAGGCGTCATTTAACAGCAGTGAACATGCAATCTTACTTTTGCATGTATTACCTGCTTACTAGACATTTCTGTTGGACATTTCTTTATTTAGCAACTTAATCATCTCTGGTACTTTGCTGCAAAGCAGGATAGAACTTCCATCAAAGATGCTGCCATCCTCAGCAGTCCTGAAAGGTCAGTGAAGGTCACAGATTAGTCATCGGTCACTGTACCGTTGCTTTTGGTCTGAAGCCATTCCGCGACAGGCAAGGCACATCATGATACCGCCGATGAACAAGATAGCTCCGCCAACCCAGCCGATGAAAAGAGCGGGTCCAAAGGTGTACCTGCAGTTAGACGCGGGTTACAGGAAAACATAGAAACATAGAAAAGTGCTGTACAGCAGAAAAGGAAACATCCTCTAAAATTGACCTTACCTTGGAGTCAGAGGTCCCGATAGTCCACCAAGTCCCCCGCCTCCCAGCAGGCCGTACCCACCTTCGGTAAACGTGGTGAATCGGAAACTTTGCACAACCAAGTTGGCAAAGGCAGACACCCCGGCAATGCCAGAGACACCTGAAAACAACCAGCAATGATGGAGTTAATGCAGCACAGTTCAACAGCCACAACTAGCAACACGAGCATAAACATCTGTCAAGGAAAAAGTGAACTAAAGTCCTTATGCAGTATTATAATGAAGTAAAATAAATATTATGTTTGGACATAAATTAAGCAGAGATTACATTTTCCATTTGCTGTATTGAAATAGATTTAGAATAACAATATGTAAGTAGACACTCTGTGGAAAGCATTTTTGCACCTGCAAGAAGGAAGAGGATTCCGGCTGTCAGAGTCATTGTGGCCTTGATGCTGTCCTCCATGTTCCCCATTTTCAAGCACTTCAGGGCAAATATGGCAATGAGGCAGCCAATGGCTCCGAAAACAATTCCCACAATCATCAACGCCCGGACGGCTTGGAGCAGAGCTGAAAGACAAAATGGTTCATATTTAGAACATCTCATCACATGGTTTTCTCACCAAACTCATTTGTAACCTGTTAATCTCGAGCAGGGGTGTCAAACTCATTTTCACTGAGGGACACAGCAGCATTATGGTTGTCCTCAAAGGGCCAGATGTAACTTAGAAATGTAACTAAATGTAATGTCAAATAAATGTCAAATAAATGTAACTACTTCTTAATGTTAAATACCGCTGAATGTATTACTTATTCAAGTTACAAACATTACAGTTGCACAGAAAAAATATGTTTGTTTCTCTGTTATAACATAAATCAGGTAATGAAAAAACCCCCACATAAGTCCATCAATCAAGGATCAAACTATTCAAGTGAATAAAGAAAAATAACATCAAACACAAGTTAGGACATTTATTTTGCTAAAAATGGTTTTGTCATAGTTACAATGGGTTTAATTACTGCTTTGTGGGAAATGTAATTTTGGTCAAAGCAAACTTTTGACCTATTTATTTTTAGATACTCTGACCTTTAATGATCTCACGGGCCACATAAAAATGATGTGGCGGGCCACATTGGGCCCCCGGGCCTTGAGTTTGACACATGTGATCTACAGTGACAGAACCAAACATCTACTGATGTACCAGCAGCTACTTTAACACAAAAAGAACATACATAGTCAGTGTCTTTGATCAGCGAATTAAGTTTGTTCAATTTTCCACTAAACATAGTTTTCGACCCACTGGGACAGATATCCTCATTTAAAAAACTAAATCTGCTTTTGTGGGCGGCACAGTCATGCAGAGGGTAGCGGTGTCGCCACACAGCAAGGCGGTTCCGCGTTCAAGTCCCGCTCTGTGCGGAGTTTGCATGTTCTCCCCGTGTCCGCGTGGGTTCTCTCCAGGTTCTCAGCCTTCCTCCCACCTCCAAAAACATGTGCTTCAGATTGATTGGCCGGTCCCAGATTTCCCGTAAGTGTGAGTGTGTGCGTGCGTTATTCTCTGTGTCTCTGTGTGGCTTCGTGGCACACTGGCGTCGCACCCGGAGTTTCCCCTGCCTCACGCCCTAAGCCAACTGGGATAGGCTCTAGCTCCCCATGACCCGCGACAGCCGATAATGCGGTGAAAAGACAGTGGGTGAACGTGTGTTTGCCATATTTCACATATAGTTATTAGGCTCATACAGACACATTATTATACTTGTAGAATAAAAACATGATTGAATATAAGCACTGCACACATAAATGTATTGACACTTGTACAGAGACAAGACCAGATAAATCCTCACATGTACGTACATGCTGGGGCCTTCCAGAGCAACAGTTACATAAAACAGAAAAAAGGACTCTAAGCTGCTCTGAAATGCATTATTTGGGAAACTGGTGATAATTCCCTAAAAACAATTATTTTTAACAATCAGAAATAACATTTTATTGATTCAAATGTACATCTAGAATGTATTAGAGGCTTATGGACCTTGTCGAATTTGCTTGAAATCAAACTCAAAATATATATATTTATATATATATATGAAAAAAAGAAGACATTTTTTTCCTGCAGCATTTTCAATGTAAAACACCAGCAGGTAACAAAACATATTGACCAAAATAGCAGCTTTCAGGGGCCTGAGATATTATAAAGGCTTGCAGGTTTAAGCCTTTAACACCTTATGTACACTGCTTTCAGCTGGTAAGTACAGAGTGGGGAAATGTACTTTACATTGTGTGACACTCTGGTGAAGCTTGTGCTTGCTCAGCTAAGCTTTGGATGTCTCATCAAATTTCCATTAGATTCTGGAGAGACGCCATGTTTTCTGCAGTCGACTGCAGTTTCGTGCAGCGAGGGGAAATGGAGAAAAACCTCCAAAAACCCTCAAATGTTCTGAAGTACCTTCCCTTTGGAAAACGTCGTCTCTAATCCAACATGCAGAGAAATATACTTTAAAAGTGTAATTGTCTTACCCGGCAGTCCGAGTATGGTGAAGTAAGGTCTGCATTGTGTCGTACCGTACGACGTCCCGACGCAGGAGTTCCATAACCCAGAATAGGTGAACACGTTTGTCACCACTGTTTGAGACCTGTCCTGTAAGCTCCACATGTCCATAGCTGTTGCTGCTGCTATTAGGAATTCCCCCAATGCGGACAACATCCATCCAATTAACTGGATCATCATAGCAGCCATTTTAGAATTTCCACTCAGTCGATTAGCAGACAGACGCCGCGCGGTCACAAAATGGCAGCGTTTGCCCGCCAACCACTCATTATATTGGTTTCAACAGGGAACAGTTCTTATCAGATGTTTACTTAAAATCCATGTCAACGCTGGTTTCAGGAAGTGGCAGCGACCAGTTCCCCCACCCCCCCACCCCCACCCCAGCGAAGGGTGTGGTTTTACCTTTTCATCATCAGTGCTCATGGAAACACACTGAACTGGAATTTTATTACATTTCAACCACTAATCGCAATGTGGTTTATTTCATATAAAGAAACAGCATTCCTGTTTGCGGCAAATCAGTACCTTCAGAATTTAACAAAACAAGCGTAGCAGTGTTGTAGCAGCAACTTTTTACAATGTGAAGATAATTTAAGTATTTTTGCTTATTTGCATGAAAATACACACCAAACCAGTGGAGTCAAAAATTACCTGGTAGTCCCAGAATGGTGAAATAGGGTCGGCACTCTGTGAAGCCGGAGCTTTGCCGGACGCATGACCTCCACAGGCCCGAATACGAGTATATGGCCGTCACAGGGTTGTCAAACAGGTCCTCAGTCGCCCACTGGTCCATCCCTGTTGCAGCAATTATTCCCGCCAACCCCAACAAACTCAGCATGAAGCCCATCACCTGGCACAGAGTAGCCGCCATCCTGCTGTCCTGTTTCAGATGCTCTGGACTGAACACGGCCTCCCTCAGCTCTGCGGCTGTGTGTTTGAATATGATATCAGTGGGTGCGAAGTCAAGAAGGACTTCAACAGTCACCCTGCTTGTTTGCACACCCAGTTGTGTAGCGGAGATTTTGGGTGGAGCGTGTGTGAAATATGGCTAAGGTTGCTTACAGGTTCTGGTAAAAGGTGAACATGATTCAACTTCCTCCTACAGGAGCGATGTGATTCTATAAGCACAAAAGTGTTTTCCGCAGATACTGCAGTACCAGCTGTTTTACATAATTGGAAAAATTGGGGTTTTGAGTGCAAATGCTTCACTTTTGGTTTAGTCATGGTTGCGTTGTCTTTGTCAGTCACATTCACTCAAAATGAAAATGTACAGCCTGCTGGAACAATGACCTGGGTTGGTTATAAGATGTTAACCCCTAAATCTTACAAAATTAAGAGTTTTCCAAAGCTGTTTTGCAGCTTAATAGAAGATTGAGATACCCACAGTTAGAAATAAAAGTCCAAAAGAGGAAACTTCTTCACCTTTGTCTTGTTAATTTTGAAGATTACAATAATGATGCAGTAAATCTTCACTGGAGCAGCATGAGTAAACTTTAGCACAAACAGCACAAACATTCTGACATTCTGATTTTTTAGTTGTTCTATAGGAAGTTTGTGCCAGAAGTTAATTTTTTCAGTCCCCAAAAATCCGTTTTCATGCAGTTTTATGTTTGATCACATCAACCAGAGCTACATTTGGGTGTCATTAACAATAAAGTTCTCCAGTAGATTTTCAGGCAATTCCATTTCAAAAATCTGTGGAGACTCCAGGAGACTCTGAGGAACAATTTTGGGTCGAAATCCTTCATAAACCTTAAATTGACCAGTCAACATTCATTAACAGCTAACACTTTGTGGTAAGTACAGTACATAAGTACTAGTCTTATGTTAATCCCTTAATGATCATTGATTAAGGAGCTCAAATGAACCAAAGACCTCGCCGATAAATCCTTTGATAAGTGGATTATTAATATTTGACAGAAGTCTTCATACAAAACAAGTCACATTTTTTTCAGATCATTTCTGTTATGGGTAGTACAAGTCTGGACTCCAAGGAGCAGAGACTGACATAAAAGTAAAAAGAAAGTTTTATTGCTCAGGCAAAAACACAAGTGAGCAATGAAACCGAAACAGCAGAGCAAAAAATAACAAAAATCCACAACACTGAAAAGAGCATGTAGCTGTGAGAAAACTAGGAACACTAGCATCAGGACAACAGGATGAAATAATCTGGCACCTTCTAAGGGAAAAGCCAGGCCTTTTAAAATGAGGCTGATGAGCAGAGTGGGAACTGGTGTGGCTCATCAGCTGCTAGGATCCAGGCACACCCTCTGTCACAGCTTGACCCGTCAGGAGAAAATGAGTTTTCACAATAACAGACTTGCCGAGCACACCAACTGAACAGAACCATGACAATTTCATTTATTTAGTGCAGGAAACTCTTTATGTAATGAAATATAGAAAATATGATAGATTCTGCTTTCAGTTCTACACATGCAAATACAGACAAACAGTACCTGTTTTTTTACAAAAGGATGTAATATATATGACAGAATAAAATACTACATATTTATCAAAATTTCACCATTTAATATTCATTTTGGACAAAGAAGAAATAAGTAATGAAGTGTCAGCAGTCTGCTCTCTTTCCTCCTCATAGGATCAACCAAAACTTACCAGTCGAACTAACCCTAACCTCCCTGTTATTTTGTTCTCACAGCTTCAGGTCGTCAACCTCACCTAAATGTGTGGACTGAGGCTTGTTGTTGTTCTCACTACTCAGAAGTTTTAACTCTTTATGCTAATATAAGGTAAACAACTGTACCTGTCGCTGTTTAGTTATGAGTGGTACATAACGGTCAAAGCACACATATAAGAATTACTTTTTTTAATGAAAGGTGTGGTGTATAATATTGATCTAGCGGTGAAGTTGTAGACTGAGAATGTGGAAGACCCCTCTACAGTCTGATTTGTCTGTTATGGGCTACCATAGATATAAAAATCATTTTAAAGTGGAGAAAACTGACTATCTAATAGTTTTCAAGCTTAAGAAATTATGACAGACGTTATTTTACCATCTGCTCCTGAACTTACCTTCATACTGGATATTTGACTTATAATGCTTTGAATATTTCATATTTAGTCTTATTTGAGTGTCAACATCCGAAGGCTTAAAAGAACAGAAAATTTATTTACCTGTCATTCAAGTTTCTTCATCTAATTCATCTTTGAACACTTGACAAAACCTTAAACTGTGCTTGAAGCCAGCTGTGTCCTGTGGCCAGCACATCCATCCATTTATTCATCCATCCATCCATCCAACCATCCATCCATCCATCTTTTCTACAGTTTGCCTTGAGGGTCACGGGTCAGCTGGTTGTGGGCAAGAGGCGGGCCACACACTGGATGAGAACCCAGTTCATAATGGGGGCCACACACAAGACAAACAACCACTCATGCTCACACCTACAGACAATTCAGTTTGACATTTCACCAAGATGAATGTTTTTGGAGTTTGGAGGAAGCTGGAAAACCCACACAGACATGGGGAGAACATACAAACTCTGCATAGAAAGGAATCAAACCCATCACCTTCTTGCTGTGAGCCGGAAGCGTTGCCCACTAGCAAACACAGATATCAAAATATTTTCTTCAAATTAAAACTGTTATTTTGTGTATATTTTCCTGCAACATTAAACGATTTTGAGCCAGGATAAAATGAGGTGTAGAGAGATCTTCCAAGAAATGTCGAAGGGGTTTCTTTCAGATGTTAATGGTGGTAATATATCCATATGCAGCAGCTTCATTAATTAACCAAGTCAGTTTTATTGGAATGCTGAGTGTGTTCAGTGTTTCCAGTGACGGTATGTTCACATTCATGACTCACACTGTTTTGTTTTTTGAGTTCAATATCTGCCGGCTGTGTTGAGCGATACTAGATGACTGTGGTGTTGGGGCGGCGCTCTATATGTGGCACCAGGAGCCAGTCAGGTAAAAGTAAACACTGATAGGATTGTAGTGGACTGAAACCAATTTGCCCAGGGTTGATTTGTCGATGAGAACACGTGAGTCGAAACTGAGCCGGGGCAACAAATTACATACATAACAAGCATATAGATACGTGCCTTCTCCTACTGGAGGTCATATTTTCTCTCTAAGACGCTGATTTACTTGAAATGTAATGTTTTATCATCGAACTGCTGGTGGTAAACAAAAAACACCTAACTCTGAAGCACATACAAACAAGATTTGTCATTTCCTCATGTCAGAATTACGTGATTTGACTTGGCACAACATGCTATGACAAATGTTCCCTGCCATGAGGACGGTCCACAGGGTTAGTGGGAATGGAGTGGAATCATGCTAGTATGGTTAAAGGCAGTCTTGTTGTCTGATGCCATGATTAGATTAGAATGATCAGAAATCAGTGATGAAAGTTGGGAAGGTAGTTCGACAGACCCCCCAGTGACATGTTACCTACCCTTCTCTCCCCTACACACCAACACAGGTGAAATCATATAATCACCCTCTACGGGAAAAAAAAAAACTATTAACACACTACATTAATGTTTCTGCCATCTGCTGTGCAAAGCCATTTGTCTCCCAGTTGGCTCAACCTTAAGCAAACAATCTGAGCTTCTGTAGGAGCCACTGTTTACTGAGCATGAGCTGAATGAAAAGAGAAACCACTTCTCAAACACACAAGTGCCAAGAGGCAACGATTATAAGAATTATTAATTTTAGAGATGTTTAATGTGAGTCAGAATCTTCAGCTTTAGCAAGAAACTGAGAATTAATGTTCAGTGGAGTTACAGTGTGTAACGCACTCATTCACTCAAGCCCTGCAACAATGAAGAATTACTTCATTTTGTAGATCGTGTAGTTTTCAGGCAAATAAAGTTTGGATAGTAAAGACTTTATACGCAGTGCTTTTGTTAGTTAAGCTAAGTTTATTGATTGCACAGAAGTTGATCGTTATGAAACGCAACAACTCAAAAGAGACAACTGCTTATGTAAGTTAGGTAACTGTTCATTTGCATGTTGCATCAACCTGTGAGGAATTGCTCAGAAATATCTGGATTCTTCACAGAGGAGGTAACTGCAATGTTGGTTCTGCCCGATGAAATTCAGGGATCATCCCAGAGATCACAGTTCATCCTCAAAGGTGCTTGGATGTGTGGAGCTAATTTCATGGCAATCTGACTAACTGTTGTTAAGATATTTATGGTCACACAAAAAGGTCAACTCGCTTTTGGCCTGAGGGGACAAGTCAAGGAACCAGCAAAAACGTCAGAATTCACCCTCTGGGGATCACAAATGTCTTGAGTTTTATTTCAGTCGACACAGTAGTTGTTGGCATGTCTGCACTAAAGTGGTGGATGACCCAAAACAGGGACCACCTAACAACTTCAGCTTAATACTAGGGATGAGCGAGTACACCATTATCTGTATCTGTTCAACCAACTACATTATCTGTATCCGTAGCTGTACTCGGAATGGGCGGGGCTTAAACCGGAAATTAGTGTGGTTTGACCGGAAATAGGTGGGGCTTAAATCGCTACATTATTTTAAGTCTAAAATTGGCATGGATTGATCACAAGTTGCTATATTTATTGTTTATTTTTAAATTATTTACATAACAGCCTCAAAAATTGAGATTCAAATCAATGTTTTTGATCACAAAAGTAAGAGAACTATTTACAGAACAAGTTTTTTATGGAACTGAGTCAGAACATGAATATTCTTAAGTCTATGAATGACTATTTACCGAAGAGCCTCAGAATTGAGATTCAATGCTTTTGATCACAATAGTAAAGGAACTATATATAGAACGAGTAAACACAAAATGCATTTTTATTCGTTTTATTCATATCGTACTCGTATTCATCAAAAATGCTTTATCCGTACAGGATACTCATATGAATCGAGTATCCGGCTCAACTCTACTTAATACATTTAACACAGACAGAAAACACAAGACATAATCTTTTGTTCGTCTGCAACATCCTTCAACCCCCGTGTGTTTTATAACACAACCACACACGCAGATACATACACATGCATCTTCAGTACTCCCATCTTTCGCTGTCACGGGGTTGCTGGAGCCTATCCCAGTGGACTTGGAGGAAGAGGCATGGAACACTCCGGGCATGACGCCAGTCCACTACGGAGCCACATGAAGGACAGACAAACACGCGCACATTCACACCTATGGACAATTTCAGAGCAGTCAAATCACCTGAAGTGCATGTTCATTGCAGGTGGGATGAACCCAGAGAACCCAGAGAAAACCCACACAGACACGGGGGGAACATGCAAACTCCACACATAGTGGAACACAAACTCGAAACCGCCTTGCTGTGCAGCGGCAGCGCTACCCACTGCGCTTGCATGCGGCCCTCAACTACACATGTATCAAATTTAAATTTATAAAATAATTACTAAAAATACTTATACTTCACATTGAAATGTAAAAAATATTGCTAACATTTAACATCAACATGTTTGCTCCTGTGGGTTGGTTGGTGCAATTTTTCAGTAGGATGCTGTAAAAATTGCAGGGAATATTTCCTCAAATGCGTGTGGATGGTGGGACACAGTTCTTCATCCATTCATTCGTTCATTCATTCATTCATTCATTTTCTTGAAGAGGAGAGAATCAGAAATTGTCTCATCTTCAGCCACCTATCTAAATCCAGGTCAGGGTTTATGCTGGAGCCTATCCAAGCTAACATAGTGCAGGAGGCAGGGTACACCCTCGATAAGTCACCAGTTGGTCACAGGGCCACATGGAGAGACAAACAGCCATGCATGCCCACATTCACACCTATGGTCAATTCAGAGTGAACTCATGCAGACAAGGGGAAAATGTACATAGTCTGCACAGAAATGCCCCAGGCAGAGTTGAACCAAAGACCTTCTTGCCGTGATTCAACATCGCTACCCACTGTTCCAGCGTGCTGCCTGGGTGCAGTTCATAAAAAAATGTAATTAAATTGTGGTGCAGATCTGAATAAAGGAGCAGATCTTAGAATTTTATAATAGTATTGAGATAAGATGTATTGAAATAAGCGCAGAGGTGGGGCCTGGGAGGCCAAACAAGATAATACGTAGGATCAATTAAGGTGTACTGTCTACTAGATGATATTGTAGTTATCGATATTTATTGAAAAACTGACACGTAAAGAAAGTGAAAAAATGTGTTCAGCCTGTTTCTGATCCAGATCTCCCTAAAATATTTTGATAAATAATATACAAAAAGATAAATCGTGCTGAAGCATAACATCTTTCGAGGTAACAAAAGCCATAGTATTATACTAATGTGTTAAAGACTGATGTTTCCTGATGGAGCCCCACACTCATGTTCTGCAGCCAGCATTTGGAATCATCTGCTGTGATTTTCTCTGACTTTGTAAAATTTCGACACCAACTTCTATTCTGTCAAGAGCTCCATTACTGGTAAGAGCAAAATGAGAAAACACTAGAACGAGATGTGCTGAAATGATGAAAGGCTGTCTCAGAAAATGGTAGAAAAATGGCCTATTTACTTTCCTCCACTTTATGGGTGTTTGAATGGATTTTTTTCTGCGAGTGGTGCACTGCTGCCTGGCGGCCACTAGAGGGCAGAGGGAGCGCAGAGAACGCAGCCGGTTGGCTCAGCAGGGAGCAAACTTGCTGGGTGTGAGATAAGAAGGCCTTTCACACAGCAAGGCCTGGAGTGAATGCACTGTGAATTCTCTCAGGGCATCAGCAAGTTTTACAAAATATGAGCAGGCCAGGAGGAGAATAAAAACTTTAGTATATATATATATATATTATTACATATTTCATATGACATATGACATAAATCACTGTGAATTAAAATTTGGTTTAAAGAAATAACAGGCCATCTAGTCGTGGTAAATGAATCGCAACAGTTCTCATCTTGCCAACTTCAAACCTCCAAACAATGAAGGCTACCTGGGAGAGCCAGGGAGACGAAACCCCCCCCAAATCTGTTACATTTGAAGAATGAGAGAAAAGTTCAAAAATCCCTGAGCAATTAACCAATCACAGTCCAGCAGGACAGTGTGACAGAGTGCACACATCATCGGTCGACAGGCTCACATCCGTTATGCTTTCAGCGGGGCGAGATCTAAATTAGAGAGCCAATTAACTCTGCTAATAGCCCTCTCCTATTTAATCTGGAAGACAATGGGGATTGAAGAAGAAGCCTTTACAATATCCTCTTTCTGCCACGATTCTGAGGGTCTGCATTTGCCTCCTTGTTTTCACTTCAATTAGCCCAGTGCTTTCTATGATTAAGTACCTATAATTATTTTTCAATTAAGGCTTTGATCTGGTGTGTACTGTATACAGCTCCTTAGCGTGCATGGAAGAATGAGGATGAAACAGTAAATTTGTTCCCTTCTGTGTTGTGTTGATGAGGGTGCAAGTGAGATTAAGCTCACAGAGCTGCTGGGAGAGTCTCCATCACAGAACTTCAGCAAACACTAATGTTATTTCCAGCATAAACTTTTTATAATTTTTTTTTGGCAGGAATACTCCTACATACAGAGATTTATTTTATCACGATCAACCACATAGTCCTCATCAGCCCACGAGTTGGAATAAAAGGACCAATCAGGAAGCGTGTTCCAGTTCTGTATTGATTCACCGGGCAAGAAAAGAAGAAATCAACCGGCTGCTGATGACTGCACAATCAGATGCATGAAGGAAATTGAGGAGACTCAAAGAAGTCAAACATTAAGCTAGAGCAACACTTGGACATTGAAAACCTTCTCCAAAAATTTACAGAATTTCCTTTTCTCCTCTCCATCCATGGACAACCTGTCTTTTAAAACTCCTGAGACATTGTCAATTATTTATTTAAGTAAATAACTAATGACTGCAAACTTTAGCTAAGGGCAAAGATTCAGACATCCAAAGCTGTTTAAATCAATCCACTGGACCTTAAGAAAGTTTCTTGAACTGAAGTTCAGAACTGCAGAAGCCTCTTGGATGAGAGGCGAAACTGTCTGAAAGTCCAGTGGATTGATTTAAACAGCTTTGGATGACCATGACCTGGATAACTAAGAACCTACACAGACATCTTGCAAAAGATTCAGGAGGTGATACAGCTTCAAGAATGTTTTACCAAGTGTAGAGCCCTAAATTCTTGGTAAAAACATTTGTTTCTGTGAGGGATGATGTTTTCATCTGTGTGTGGGTCCTTTATATCATATTATGTATAACTAATTCACCAGTAATCATATTCGTGCATAACAGTAATTATCTGATGCAACCTTAACACTCAAAGACACACAAATTGTAAGAAGAATCAATTTGTGGTCCAGATGTTAGCAGGTGTCAGAGCTCTAATGGGTGGATCCAACACACAGGAATCAGAGACAGTAATTATGTAAACATCAAATGACATTAGTGAATACTCAGGAAATAGAAACCCTGACAATCTTTTTTTTTCATCCATTTTGTGATATGAAATCACTTTTGTGCTTTGTAGAGTAATCATTACGTGCGGTGAGTCCTATAAGTAATGGCAGTAAATAGATATATACAATCAGTCACCTTTGAGATAACCAGAAGCATAAATTAAACACGCAAATATCTGTTTTCTTATTACGTCATTGATTCCAGCTTGAAATTTAAATTACATAATCTATTCATCGTACATGTTACTGTTGTGTGCATCATTGAGGTTAACATTGTTCTTTTCTAAAAGGTTCAGATCAGCTGAATGTGTCAGTAAAATAACTAAAACAAGCAAAAGTGCCTCATCCTCTCATGCACAACACTTAATAACACTTAGAGGCTGCGATAATTCCTGTGTTTACTGAGCCACCTGAACTGGAAGGTAGATCAAACGCATGGCGACATTCAGGGTAAAATGACAGGATGCTTAATGATCCGTAAAGCTCCAAGGATTAGAGGAATATTCACAATAAAATGCAACCATGAGGGTGGCGAGGAGGAAAAACACGCTTACTGAAGGGAAGGCTTGGGATTTAATTCTAACAATGACTCGTTAAACAAAGAAGTTCACAGATCAGAATATATATATATATATATATATATATATATATATATATATATATATATATATATATATATATAGATCACCTCTACACTTTTACTTGATTTTTCTTTGATTGTTCAAAATCAAGTAAAATCAAACTATTTAAAAGCCATCCCATCTGTAAATCCCGAAAGTTTTGACTGACTCGTGAGCTCACATTTAGATACACTTCATGTAAACTTGTACTCTGGCAGGCGGCGGGTGAGAAAAAGAAATCCATCGAGAGTCCGGTAATTAACTCCTTTACTGTAATTAAAACACTAGAGTCTCTTAAGGGTGTCAGGCTCTTAATGAGATGTGACATTTTAGAAGCTCTGCATACCCAAAACTGTTCTGTTGCAGTGTGCAAAGAAAGGAAGTGTTCAGAGCCGTGCTGGCGAGAAAAAAAAAAAAAACGTGAGGAAAAGAAAGAAGAAGATTGGATGCTTTCTTTGCTGGAGAAGGGTAGAGAGAGGAGGATATAATGAAATATCAGGGCTTTGTGAAAAATAGAAAAATAAAAATGGGAGGTGCAGGTAGTGGTCTGGTTGGGTGGAGGTGGAGGGTGGTTAGGAATTGTGTCTGAAACATTTTGTATGACCTCCTCTCTCGCCCATCCATCAGGCAGCCGTGCTCATTATTCTAACTAGCCAGTTCTTTTCTTCTGTTGCGGGACGCCATCAGCAGCAATCTGCATGCCAATTATCGGCCAGACCCCCTGATACCCCTGCATGGAAAATGATCTGTCAAGAAAAGAAAAAAAAAGCGAGAAGGCTTCTGCACTGTAGCCCCAATCTCTCCACCCCACCCCCTTATATCCCCCCTTTACACTCTTTTCCTCTCTCCTCTCCTGTACAGCAGTGACAGGGCTTCCTCGAAAATTAATCTATGGAAAGAGAAGAAAAAAAATTATAAATGTAGCTATTCTCCCACTCTGGCCGCTCAGTTCTCTGGGCTCCGGAGGGCAGGGGAAGTGGAGTTTGTGATAATTGCCAGGGAGAGGGGGGTGATAACAAAGGGACACTCTTCCCCTGAATGTTACACTGAGGGCAAGGGGAGCAGTCATGAAGCAACCATCATGTTTTCGTACGCTCCCAGGTATATGCTCCCTTTTTCCGTTCATTCCCACTCATTTCATCATCAAATTACAGACGGGATGAGCTCCCACTTCTGATCGCTCTCTTGATCTCTTAACTGTGTCTGATGGGCATCACCAGAAAGAAAGAACTCTGATGTCACTGGGTCATCTGATAATCACTGTGACCATATGAACTGTGATGATCATAAACAAAGCCGGAATACATTTTAATGTCTCCATTTAGACAGACCGAGGGAACAGGAGGGAGGCCCCTTAGCCCTTGTAGCTGGGCTTCATAAGCTTCCATTTCTCATGCTGGAGCTGATAACAGTAACGGTTGGAGACTTGAATTCTCAGTCTTCTTTTTCTTTTAGAAAAATAAAATGATTTTTACTCCTCATTTCCTGCCAGTGACCGTCACTTTTGCATGCTAGCTAATTAAGCTATCTCAGTGAGAAAATAAAAACTGATGTAAATAAAAATGCTCTCTGCAACCAACTTTAATGTTTCCACCGAACTCTTTTGGAAACTGACCCCAGATGAAATATGAACGTTTTATTTTCTTTTTGTTCATTTTTGGTTTATTTTTCCATCTTGACTGAGTACTTCTCTGTATTGAGTTGTAAGTTTTTCATTTAAATATTGTATATGATGTTATTGTATACATTAGAAAATAATTTGTTTAATTTGTTTTTATTCTAAAACCTTTTCTCCATGTACAGTACTACGGCTTCTATGGACCTCAGTTTAAAATTCAACGCATAAGGGACTTAAAAACTTCATAAAAGTATTTTTGGATTTGTGGAGACCTTTATTTTTACTTGACGACAACAGATATTATATTGTGTTAATTTTTTGTATCTAGAATTGTTCAAGGAACAAGCTCATGATCCAAAACTCTAATATAACAAAACTGCATGCCTCAAATTGCTATATAGCACTACTGTAGTAGACCTAAGATAAGGGACGGCATAATCCTGCCTGTGTTGCTTTTTAATGCAGTTATTCATGTTAGTCCTAGCACGGCTGACAAAGGCTGGCAAACATGAAGCTACATGGGTTTATTTTGGCTGGGGCTGCTGGACTTACCTTTCAGGAAGGAGCACGGCAGAGCTGCTGACATGAGCCTAGTTCCACACTGTGGTTCTTGGTAGCAGGGCTATTACTGTATGCTGCTGTAGGCGGGGGGCTAGTTAGACAAACATGCTAAAGACTTCAGTTTATATAAGTCAACAAAGTGCTTAATTTGTTCTTTACGCTTTGGTTCTTGTGTTCTTTGGTTTGGGAGGTGCTAAACTAAACTCATTTTACATGCAATGGAGAATTTCTGTGCACAGATGTCGCCGACATAATGCCGTAGACGCCATCAGACCTCGCTACAGGCTTGAGCTCTGGAAAACCAATCCTCACTAAAGTTGATGTACTATCGGCACATATCAAGATTTACCTGGTCAAGATAGCCCTAATTAGCATTCTGTTTTTCATGGTCTTAGATGTAACAGATATTATTTAATCTAAAAGAACAGTTATCCCAAAAAGTTAGAGGGTTCTAGCTGATTGCAAATTTAGCTTTAATCATGAGCAAATTTAGTTTTCACGACAGCCACTTTTGAGGAAGCTAATTATTTGAATTTGATGGAATTAAAACTATAACTTCTGCATGGCTCAAGAGGTCAACAATGGGATATAGACATAACAACAGAAAACAAAACTTTGTTTTCATTTGCTAAAGCTAAATCCCTGTTGTCCCTTCTTTAAGAGATGAGGCAATGAATCTATAAGAATGACAGTCAAAGAAGAAAAAACACACAAAGCCAACCTGATCCTGATTTCCAACACAAAGAGGAGAAGCGCTGAAGGAACAGTCACTCAACAGAAGCAGCGGAGAATTGGGTTTGCTCTCTCTGCCTTTGTGGTGCATGTGTGTGAGCTTTGATTAAAGACAGAAGATTCTTTAAGCACATTAGGGCCATTTTGTCCAATTGTTTCACGCCCTCTTCCATATCCACCCGCACAAAAGATACAGACTGCAGCACAAAGCGATGCTCACCCGCTTTACTCTGCACTATCACACTGAGCAGGCCCAGCGAAGACACAAGCAGGCAGGGACCAGAGGAATTATGCTCTTGTCTAGAGCTAGTAACAGAAGCCGTGTCAGTGTAATGTGCTATCACTGAAAGGGCACATGAAGTATTGGCATGCAAAGACAAAGACAGAAACAGAATCATGCAGCTTCAAAAATATACAACATAAATATTGTATATTTTTGAGTAATGGTCACAAATCAAATGAATGGAACAACTGTTTAATCGACTGGTTTGCAGCAGCACTGAGAGCTCCAGCAGATGATTCGGTTGTGGACCCAGATCTTCTTCTGTAGCCTGCAGTGCGCTTGTGTAAAATATGTGCAGCATTAAACTAAGAGCATATGCATTTCATTTGCAATCATTCCCTAAATTCAAAAGTCTCGGGGTCCGTCGCAGAAATCCAGTGAACAAAACTGCATTTCAATATTCACAGAGAAGAGGAAAATGACTCTGTTAGCATACTCTATGCGAGAGCTGAACCCGGGCCAGCCAGCCACCATACCCTAGAGTAATAATTAAGAATCCTGTCGCTGAGTTGTCAGTAGTCAATTACACCTCCTGTTCACTCGGGCGCTCGATCTGACTGCAAGCAATGCGAAGACACTGGAGCTGTCATCAGAGATGGAAAAAGAAGGAAAATGACTGAAATGAAGATTACTGTGGAGTGGGGATTTTGGGCAGGGTTTAACAGTCTGTCAGGAGGTGAGCGCTGAATACGAGTGACCAAACGCCCTCCCAAACATGAAACCATTATTGCCGATTACACAGAACAGGGACTTTGGTGGTGCATTAATTGAAGCTTTGGCTTGCATCACTTTCCAATTACTTTTGTGCTAGCCTACGGTTAATGCAGTGACAATGGATGGTAGGAAGACGCTCACAGATGGAGGAATGGCCATGAAAGGAGGGAGGTTTTTCAGTGTGAATGTAGAAAGACTCCCATGCTGCGCCTCTGATGAGGGTTATGGAAATATTCAACCTACAGAAATGGTGTAGGCCAAATAGATGTAAAGATGACTGCTGTCCTACAGGAGATATCCAGACAAGATTGTGTACAAAACAGACAATATGATGAAAAGGAGGACTCAAATCCAGACTCCAGTGTCAGATGGCACTGAAAAAATGAAGGGCTTCACATCTAGAGGAAATATTTGGAGAAAGTGAGCAAAGCAAGGGGAACAAAGGACAAAGGGGGTCAAGCTGAAAATTATGAAAGCTGAAAGATGAAAATAATGATCTCAAAATATCAGGTAAAACCCAATGAGCAAAAAAAGAAAGCAAAAGATACCAAAATAAGTCAGGAGGAGAATGCTAGAAACCTGACATAAATAGTGACACCATCTAAATATTCACATGATTACTCATGGATGGGTCAAAATAACTGGGGCAAAAAAAGCAGGGAGGAATAAACAGAATGTGACACATCAGGAAAGTTGCAAATTAAAATGACAATAGGACATGATTTCAGCTAAACTCCAACCCATGTTGTCCTGTTACAATCTATCCGCCGTGGCAACGGAGCACAAGCAGCTGGTTTTAAGGACCTGCTGCCGTGGTGCATTCTGAATGAGGAAACATTCGGGTGTGAACCAATGACCCTCTGGGCCTCATGCAAGTACAATGAAATATGATGCCCTCCTAATTGTGAACCAAGTGACCTGTGTGTCTCAACACACACAAAAAAATCTGTTTTCTTCAAGTTCAAATCAGTGGACTGGTGTGCATGTGGTCTATGAGGCTAACGTAATCTTTCATGCTAAAAATCATTCAACTCATTTAAGTCTAACATAGCATGTTTGAATCTTCAAAGGGCTGTACTTTAATGAAAAAGACTTTAATACAATTGTATGATTAAACCTGATTTATAGAATCAATAGTGTAAAAGTAGTTAGTGGATACTAAGAACTTAGCATTTTGCTAATGTATTGCTTAATATACAAGCTGGGGCTGCCCGGTCCTGGTCAGGTTAAAAGGGTAACAGGTAGGTAATGGTGTATGATGACCAAAACTATAAGTTAACTTGAAAAACAAGAGATTTTACATGGAATGCTACATATGACATCTTCTAAATCTTGGCCATATATTAGTCTTTGAACATACAGTTCAAAAATAAAGGCAGCTATAGTAGGGCGACAGTAGATGAACTGGAATCAAACACTGGACTTATGTGACAGTTTATAGCACGCAACCCAAATAAACAACCATTTTACCTAACCATTTTCATCCGTAGAGGAAGATCAACCTATTCCAAACCTTCAGTAAAACTATGAATAGAAATGTGATTAGACCAACTCAAAATCTTTTTCAAATTCCAACATCCGACTGAATTTCTTTATCAATACAGCATAATACTGAGAACACTTTTAAAATGTATTTGAGAAACATGAACACACACACACACACTGTATATGCTGACAAGTTAAGATCTAATGGGAACTCCATCATGAGGCTAGAACAGTCCCTACTACTGCAGTGCAAAGGGACTTAAAGGTTATGTGTCCTCCTCTGGGGGACTCTTATGTTGACACACTTCTATAGCAGCTCATTTGTTTTTTCTACCAGTAGAATTCCACAAAACCCCAGATGGGCCAAAACCTTAAAGAGAAGTAATGTTTTTGAGCAGCATGTCGCAATGAGTTTCGTTCGGTCTCTCCTTTCATTGAAAATTACTGTAATTATTACCTCTGCAGAGGGCCACATTCAGTACTCTAATGTATTATTAAAGGATTTGCTACAAACAGATTAAACAGGAGCAAGAAAGGCTAGGGTTGTTTGATAATTGCTTCTGGCACCTGTGTTTTGTTCCTCTCCCCGGCTGGGCAGGGAGAAACCCTGAGCAGAGTTTTCGGCTGTACGGTGGATGCGGAGAGGTGTGGGGAGCAGCTCAGCACCCCGCTGTGTGACGCTTTGAAACGGCTGCACTCTCATGTCTGCTCCACATAGCCCCTGCTCAGCATGTCTTAGATTCAACGGCATCCAGATTTTTATCACAATATGAATTAAACCTTGACTTTCTGTCCACTCAGCAAGAGAGCACCACTGGTGATATTGGAGATACATCGTTTCAGGCCACGGACAGGCAATCCGCTAAGGTATGCAAAGGACCATAAACTGGCTTTCATTTTTTTTTTTCTGGTGATGGCCTCAAAATTGCAATAAAGGTTCTTGACACTGATTTGTATTTATTTATTTCATTTTTCCTTTCCTTATATTCAAGCCTCCTTCATATCGACCTGGTCTCTGTGGATTGCAAGAAGAAAAAAAAGAAAATTAAAATCCATCAGCTAATGTGTCGCCTGGTAATGAAATAAGAATCTGACACTCTCTCGTATTGAAATGCAAAAGAGGTGTCCTGGCGTTACCCTGGCAATTTATCATAAAAGCCAGTGAATTTCTATTTAATATACATGAGGTACAGTGAATTATTACAGGGCTTGCCATTATAACAAACTTCTCAAAGTGTGCAGACAAAAGGGTCAAGAATATTATTTTCCCTTACGTCACTCGGACGGGTGATCTAAATGGTTTTCTGAAGTTGGGGAATTTCATACTTTCTTTGAATGTGTTTTATACTTTGTCCCATTTTGCACAATGCATCCCTTCTCACCCTCTGTTCCCTCTTTGGTGGAGAGAAAATGGAAGGGAGAGGGAACAGAGGAGCAGGGAGAAAAATGTCACCTACTAGTATCAAAGTGCTTTTTCCACAGCTCTAATTCATCTCTGCCGCCAGCATGTCTCTACTTTCCATTTCTTCCTGACTGTGCTGAAATGAGGCCTATAAGTCCACTGATTCCTCCAGTCATCCACCCCTTGGCTTTTACATGCACAAGCAACAAAAACAAAAAAAACACCTGCAGGAGGCTGATGAAACAAGAACCCAAAAACTCTCATTACTTATCTTTCTTTTCCACCTGGTACAAATATTCAATAATTAACAATGCACATTATTGATATATGAACCTCTAATGGTCAAATAGTCACTGAGGGACAATGGTGAATAATGCCCAACAACATCACATGTGCTGCATCATTTGATAAATGAGTTTTGTCAAAAACATTTTATGCATCCCCTCACTGAATGATTGATGAAAAGGAAGCTAATATCACCTAAAACAGGATTATTTGTTACTAACAAACACCAAAACTTAATACATCATTGTTGTCACCGTTTCCACCACATAATAGTGAAATTATGATTTTTTTATCACTTCTGATGCAAAAAACTATCCTGCTTAGCTCGATAAAACACAACCAAGTCAATCACATTGTTGAAGTGTATTATTTCATTTCCCTGCTTTGTCATTTGTCCATGCAGACTTCGATTAATTCCTCACAGAATAAATATGAACTGTTCGTTTGATTTACAGTCAAAGACCACACTCGCTTTGAAAGGTGGCCCAAATGGAGCCCAGGGATTGTGGAAAAAGCATTAAAAGTGACACATTCGAGTGTTTCGCCATAGAATGAGGACTGTCATATCAACATATGATGCATGTCGTCAGTGATAATGTATAATTTATATGACACATTTTCACTGAGGCGGGCATAATGCCATTATCATACTGGAGAATGTTTTTAGTTCTCCCAGGGGATGTCTCAACAAATCACCATGTCTCAAGCAAACTAGGGCCAAAGATTAATGATAAACATGACAAGGACAAATTAGAATATGTAGAATTTAGCATATCCCAGAGCTAAATAAATAGACATCCATTCTGATGAGTCCCCTGTTGTTTAGTTTCGTAAAAAGTCCTGATGGCCTATTTATGGACTACAAGCATGTGTTTTTTTAAAGGAAAAATCTTCAGCAGTCATTGGACTGATTAGTATTTCATAACCAGTTGTCAAAACTGAGCCACCTTCAGTGATGGAGGACAGTAGACATACCACAGTTTCACTCTACATTTGCTTTCATTGCCAAGATTACAACAATAATTTTTTAAAAAAGAGAAGATTGCTTCCATTCTAATAATTAGTAATACACTTGAAGCTATACACGATCAGGAGAAACTCAGTGATAAAAATATTCCTGTATGTCTTGCTTTAATAAAGACTATTATGTAAGTGTAACAGTAAGACACAATGGTCTCTGGAGGGATCTGCACCAGTTTCTTAACTAATTAGAAAGACTTCCTGGAGTTTTGTCATACTTTTGTATAATTTAGGAAAATGAAAAAAATTCATGTCTGTTCACCTCTGAGGTTCTGGTAGTCCATACGTTAATCTCTATTTCCAGTATTTATGCAAATTTAACCCTTGAGCCCTCTCCTCAAATTTCCCACCGTCTTTGTGACAAAAACATACGTGTACAAAAAAATTACTTTTAAATTATCTTACAAAAATATTATTTCTGCTTTTTTTCATAAATCACTAAAATAACTTCACACTTGCTCAAAATAATCAACCATCAAATCATTTTCAAGGATTTTAACCGTTAAAATGACAGTTTAAATGTTTCAATTATTCATTATTTATAATAGAAAAAACACACACAGAGAGAGATACTTGGATATTCCTGGAAAAAAAACACAAAACCAAAAAAAGGAAAACAGTTGAATCTGGTGGAATATAATAACAGTAGTAAATATGGCCATTTTCATAAAAATTAAATGCAAACATCAAGGAATGTATGTTTTAATACTATAAAGGTAGTATTAAAAAAACATTCAATGTAAGTCAATGGAATCTTTTTGCCATGAAGGAGTCCAGAGGGAGTATCCGGTACTACTACATAGGTTTCATCTAACCCTTGGTAGAAAATAACTTTTTCTTGAGTCTGGCCTGAGCTTTTGACATGGTATTTTTGAAATTTTTGTAATTTTTATTCTATTGTGTATTCACATTCCCAAAGCGTGGGGGTTTTTGAACAAGTTGCTGTTTGTGTGCAGAAACTAGCTATCCACATAGCTAATGAAGCTGATTCTGGTTTTGCTTTGAAGCTCAACAATCATGGTTCTGGGGTTTCAGTGTACTTGCTCCATATTTTGAAGGTTTTCTTTCAGTGTATGTGTGTGTGTGTGTGTGTGTGTGTGTGTGTGTGTGTGTGTGTGTGTGTGTGTGTGTGTGTGTGTGTGTGTGTGTGTGTGTGTGTGTGTGTGTGTGTGTGTGTGTGTGTGTGTTTTGTCACTGTTTCCTTCTTTTCAGATAGTTGAGGTTTTACACCTGCGTTCCATTCTCTCCTGTATTTCTCTGTGTTTAAGTGTGTTACATGTTTCCATCATGTAACACACCAGTTATGTTGAAGTCATCTTATGTTGTCTTTATCATTTAATTCCAACCCTCATTTGTGGACAATTTTGGTTTGTTTAGCGTTTTCCATTTAAGTGGCCTTTTGTCCAGTCATCACCTTTCTGACACTCCTTCTGGATTTCTTTTTTATTGATTTAGTTCTTGGTAAATTATCTAACTAGTATCTGTATTTGGGTCCTTACTCTCCGATTTTCTGAAATATTGTGATTTTTACAACCAATGAACTATTTCTTTGGTATCTAGGAAGTTTGTGTTCAGGGACACAGATGTCCCTGCAACTGCAAAAACTGGAAATATTTGTGCTGATGTAGACAGAATTTAACCTTGAATAACATCAGAATAACTTGAAAATCCCAGAAGAAAGCAACTTTTAGACTCACATCTTTAGCAGGAAATCATTGTGTCATTCCCTTCATTACTTTTCTTAACATACTTCAACAAATTCGATATACCTGTCAAACATTTGGACACACCTTAACACTTGGTATCCTATAGCAAAGTAATGTATTTACTGGTCACTTGTTTTATGTTAAAAACTTAAATGTAGCTGTAGCACAATTATTCAACGTGAAATGAGTATAAAGCAAAAATAAATAAATAAATAAAGATATTGTTTGGAGAAAAAAAATTGAAGTATCACAGGATTGTCTTTGAGTACTTGATGACACTGGATGTTCCAACATTTCACCACTGGGTTCCTCTTGTTCTCTACGTGACAATCTCTGCAGTGATGCCTGTACTGAATTAGTGGTAACTTTATTGTTTTTGATGGGAAGCATAAATCCCAATGACTAGCGCAGTGAGTGTTGAGCCATTAGTATCCTTGAGTGACTGTCACATCCACTGGAGATGCCACTCCTCTATCTGCACCTGAGGCTCCGGAGATGGATGTCAAGCCACTCCACGGTGTGCGGGCTCATATCTGCCCCGGTACAAAAGTCAGCGCTGATTAAAATATCCACACTGGATCCTTATTTCTATTACCAGTTCACTCAGCCAGTCAAAACCCTCTCAATTAAAGGGCTGGGGCCCAGATGAATGGAGATGAGGGGGTGAATGGTAGCTGACAAAATTACTAATGCTCACAGCCACAATTTATCCTCTTGACAATTAGGAGCAATTTGTTTCATGCCAGCTCATCCTGAAGGTTTCTGAAGGCCTTATTTGATATCAACAGCATCTGTCACAATCACTAAACTGCCTTTCTTTATTTTAATTATTCACAGTCAGTTGCACAACAGTATAAGCGATGGTTTCCTTCTCTCAAACCAAAAGGATACACAGAATTTGTATATAGAGCCTAGAGTAAGACAGATTGAGTCAAGTTATGATTCTTGAACTCAAGACACCGATTCGGCGCCTTGTGAACTTTGCTTCCTCTTCATGTACCAGATTTCACTCCGCTGCGCAGTAACACTACTAACAATTAGATTTACAATGGTAATTATTGTAACAGGTGATAAGGCAATAGAAAAATGTGTAAGCTTTTTTCTGACAACCTCCTGATTCTAGCTGAAGCTATGAAAACTGAAAAATGATGGCGACTTTTCAGCAGGAATGTCTTAGGCGCTGGCACAATGGGATACAGCGCCCAATAACTGAGCCACTTTCTTTAGCGGAACCGCTAAACTTCTATGGTGATATTCTATTGTGCTCCGAAAAATAGCTTTTGAAATGCATTAGCACTACACACTTTCTGAAGAAAGACCAAGCATGGATTTGAAACACAGCAACTGAAAAAAAAGAAAGAAAGAGAGAAAGAAAGAAAGAAAGAAAGAAGAGGGGGGGAGCAGGATGCAATACATTTTTTAAAGATTTGCCCAGCCCCCTGGAGATCACTCCTTTATTGTTTGCTGACGACTTGATACTGCAAAGTTCTATCTATTTTCTTCTTCCTCTTTTTCTCCTGCCATAGCAAATTTGTTTTCAGGCTCCATAAAATAGCCTTTTCTTATTTCAAGCAGCAGTGTATGCAGTGGAAAATCTTTCACATAATATATCCTTAAAAGCACATTACTCTGTCCCATACACCGTTAAGAGTTAAGAACACAGTTAATATTTACAGTTGAAAAAATTGGGAGAAAAGGAAAGGATTTTGCAGGGAATAAAACACCCCCACCCACATATACACACTCACTCTCAGTGCAGCAGTTGAACAATTGCTATTCACAATCCTATCCTTAATGCTTAAGACCAACATAAAAGAGGGGAGTTTAAGAATATAGGGATAAGCCCTTTCAGCTTTTCTAAGTCTTAAGGCTGGTTTATGCTCCATGAATACTGAGCATCGGCAGCCAGTGCTGTTGCCACTCTAAATAGATATTACAATGATTTGGGAACAATGCATTCGACTGATTCCCTCAGACACAAAAATACATATATGTGTATATATAGTGAATAGGAGGCAAACATTAGCGCTCTCTGACAATACACGCATTTTTGATGTAGAAGGGTAGAGCAAGATTAATGTCTGAGCGAGAGAAAAGGCGAGATACCACTTTGGGTGTTTGCTGGGAAAGCTGCAGCGGGAAGATGCTTTGAGAGTCTAAATCCCCCCCTGAGTACAATGCAGGGCTGCTGATACAACCAACAGACACGGGGTCACCTCCCCTCAGGGAGACAATGGAAGCACAACAACAAACTGGAGTGAGGAAGCACCGGGGACTGCGGCGGCACAAAGGCATCCGCAGGAAGGCAAAGGGGGGGAAATAAAGTGGGAAAAAAATGCAATTTGCCAGTATTTTCCAATATTATTATTAGTGCTAATAAGCATCAAGGGCTGCTGAATGTCAGCAGGAACACGAAATGACTGTTCTCCCAAAATTCATCCTTTCCTTTGCGTAGTCTGAGAAGAAAATTAGGCTTCCGTAAAAGTCTGCCTCTACTAAATGACAACCTATGGACGCACTACGTTTGCGAAAAGATGATGTTGAAGAGGGCCATCTTGTAGCGTAAGAGAGGTATGGATAAGCAGTCCCAGTTTTTTTTTTTCTTGCCACTTAAGCTTTCCAAACGGCCTCAGGGCTCCAGAACAACTCCGACCCTTGTGTCTCCTCTCCCAATCCAAGATTAGCCTGTCTTCTTGTCTTAATCCAGCAGAAACGCTGCATCCTGACTCCAACACCTCTCCACAATTACTGCACTCCATAATCCCCTGCCTGCCTCCATTTTCCCTACTGCTTTAAGAGGGGTAAAGATCAGGGGTTAGCACTCATCCCCGAGCCCTCCCCTGCCTCTCACCATGGCAGTTAAGTGTCTGTGGAAATCACAGAATGAGTAAGCCTTGTGACAGCTTATTAATACTTCTCTCTTCACCAGGGTTTACCAATGGTCAGTCCTTAAGTATACTGTACTGGATTAAAAGGATTTGCTTGTAGCTCAGGTTGGCTTTTGCAAAGAGGTATTTGGGTGCAATTCTCTGGCTCTGTTCGTACTAAGATGTCACTTGAAGGGTCTTGAGTCGCATTGTGTGCCAGGCTGATGGTCTAAGAGATACAATGTGGGACATGAGTCTCACGTCTTTTTTATGTTCAGTACCTCCTATGATTTCGAGTGGTGCTTGATCCTCTCAGGGAGCGAAAGCATTCAAGCCCATAGGTCTGGAATACAGTGAGCAGATGAAGTAGCAGCAGCTCTTTATTCAGCAAACTTTGATAGTTTTTACTGTTGTTCCAAAGAATGACCAACACAGTTCTCTTCCACTTAAAGCCCGCTGTTCACTGCAGTGTACACAGCCGAGCAACAATGACTGTGGCTCTTACAGAGACGAGAGATGTGCTTAAATGAATCATCCTGCTGGCTTAGCATAGCTTGGCTGCCTCTGTGCTCTGGATGTCTTTAATTCAATTGTTTGCCTGCAGGCCCTCTGATTCTTTCTCCCTGCTTTCTCTGCTTTCCAGCCTGGATAGATTATACGTTTTCTTTATATATATATATATATTTTATTTATTTTATTTTTTTTTATATGTATTTATTTCAGAACCTAAATGGACTTGAATCGATCAATACCTCATTGTGTGTGTGACGAAAGCTGCACGGGAGGGGGCACCCAATATGACAGATGTTACAATTTAGATTTTATTTTCATTCTTTTTCAAGTAAACACAATGCCATGTCGAAAGGCATTTCAAAAGCTGTTTTAAATTGATTTAAGTTAGCTCCTTGTCACAAAGCTGTGTGTTCACAAGTATCACAAAGATGACTGGGAAGGGAGACAGAGAGTGAAGAAAGCTGCCTCCAAGGACTCTAAACCATTGTAGGCTCCTACCCGAGCTTTAGATTTAGAAAGGGACCAAGCTTGGACAGATTTGCTCAGAAGTCTTTTCAGAAGATATTTTTTGAGCTGGAGATAGTCATCACAGGGAATAAACAACTTACTTTCAGAGAAGGGACAGACATGAAAGAATGTGGAGGCAAAAATGTTGCAATGGTAACGAAATCAAGGAAAATAGAAGGGCATCAGAATCTTCAGAGCCTTCGTATCAAAAGTCCAACCCGATCTGGAATTCACAATAAAAACGACAGCACTTGTGCATAATATGACGATTGACATGACATATTACCACAGCAGAGGAAGTAAAATGGGGAAAGGACAGAGCCTTTTATGTTGAGGAAATATGATGTGATTAGGGTTTTGATGCTGGGAGCTAGTCATATATTTTTCTGCATCAAAAGGTGAGATCTTAAGTTTTTCATATTTCTACTGCTCTGCGGTATCATTCAGTATCTTCAAAAATGATTACTCCTGCATAACTGAATTAATCGACAGAAGTACAATTGAGTTGGAACCTCTGTTGCCCTAGCTACCGGGACAATACCAAGGCTTCCATCCAGTCTCATCTGTTCCTTGCAGACGACATGATTTTCGAAGCGTCTAATGCGCCATGCCTCATTCAGACAGAATAACTGCTACAAATATGCTGTGTCTCCAAACTGCAATAGAATAGTGAGGGAGAGGAGGAGAGAGGACTGTAAGTTAGAAGGGAAGGAGAGAGGTGGCTTACACTTTTCATGTCTGAACCACAGAGAGAACAAAACAAGCAACAATACTTTGGTGAAGAGGTCTTCACATTACACATGCCATCCCATAATCTTATCAGCTGTCTTCTCACCATGCTAAGGAGAGAGATTTGAGTTGACAGAAGAATCCATACCAGACTTCTGCTTTTTTTTTTTTTTTTTTTTTCGGGGTTGGGGCAGCAGTGACTTTGATCCATAATTTTAAACTTGACCAGAACAGTCACATTAATGGTGAATACATTAAAACTTTGTTCTTTAAATGTATTTTTCAGCATCTTTGCTGGACACAGGAGCTTAATCCTTGAGATTGTCCTCCACTTGTCCCAATTTCTACATCTAAAATGTCACCAACAGCCACAAGAGGGCACTGCTACCAAGCCTTTTCCCATCCAACGTCCTCAGCTCCTGACACTGCTGTGTGGCATCCCATACTGTAAGCTGATAAAGACAAGACAACCGATAGCTGCATCAGATAAAGGGAAGGGAACGCTCCATAAGGTTCACAGATTCTTAAAGACTTATTATCTATTTGATTCCTGCCTGATTGAAAATATTTTTATGGGCAAATCCTCCCACGGGGTAGGCAACCTCTCTCTGTCTCCCCCCTCTCACTTTGTGTCCTTGTGTTGCTAGTCACCCACAAAAGACAGAGTTTGAGGGGGATGCAGGGAAATAGTTTGCCATTTTTCAAACATAAAGCGAAAGCTTTGGTATTCAGCATCACAAAACCACCAAATACAGTAAAATTAAGCATATTTAAAATAATGACACAGGAGTGCAAACGTCTGTATTCAAACAAAAGAATAAAAGAATTAGGATATGAATTTAGATTTTGTTTTAATTCTGTGCGTGTTTGTGTGCTACCTGTCTCCATGGGGTGATGTTCTGGCAGTCACAATTGGATGAACAAGTTTTTCCTCTGCCATTGTTGAGTCTCAAACACTCTGCCATGACTCATTTCATACCCTGTAATTATGTTGGGGGTAAAAACAGACTTTAATTCTCTTTAATTGTGTGAGGCTGAGAAAGCTAGCTGCTGAATACAGACATAATGTGTTTAACCTTGGGCTCCAATATCCCCACATAAATCACACATCAAAATAACAGATGGGGATGTAGGGAGAAAAAAAAGTGATTTTCTAAGTGGAAATAAAGACTTTTTATTAATACATTGTTTTTGATGTAGTAGATGACCAGATTTAAAATGTCTTTAGGAATGCAGGTAAATTCAGGTCAATATGAATTCTTGCTTCTTCTTAAAAGAACACAATTTAATGTGAATAATACTGTTAATAAAATCATTCATTTCATTGTTATATGGCGCTGTAGCAGACCCTGTGGAGAGAGCATTATCTGTGGTGCATCTCAAGAGTGCTTCTGATTGCTTCCTCTCTATTCATCATTTTGTCATCTGGCCCCAAGGCATCAATAAACAACTGTCATAGAGCCAAATGATGTCAAATCAGTCAGCTTTTACAGCACAAAGCCACTAATACAATTTTATTGTTCATTACTTTATCACAATATTACATCCATTACTTCTAAGAGCCAGATCAAGAAGTCTTGTGTTTGATTATCTGAGTTTGAGGTAAAACTGTTTCCACAAAAGAGATTGGCATCGTGCAAACCCAGTGCTATCTGGATCTCTAATAGGGTGTGATATAGTCTATCAACGGCACCGTCGGTGTGGATGTTTGTCCACGTGTTTTATGCATAGATAGATAAACACACACAGCGACACAGAGTGATGTGCAATCAGAAGCATCAGAGAATTCAGCTGCAGCCGCATTGCCCCCAAGGGACTGCTGCTGTGCCTGTGCAAACATGTGGACCTCGCTCCGCCACCCGGGAGCAAAATGGGGAAGACAATCAAGATCAACTGCCCAGATAATCTCTGTTTAGGACACTACATGCATTTAGGCTGAAATGTGAGCCTACACAGAAGTTGTTTTTGATCTTAACGTGTTTGTTCAGTGTTTCTATCTGGCAGGGACTGGTTTCTGGGATGAAGTGCTGCACACAGTGGCTGGAGTGAGAGCAAAATGTAGGTGAGGAGGGGAATAAATGAAACTTGTGAGGATGCTGAAGTATTTTAGCAGAGACAACCACACCGGCTAGATTGATCTCAAGTAAATTCACAATTTAATAAGACTCCAGACAAAAATCTGTGCTCAGAACCAATTTCTCTGTGCCCATTTCAGGGTCAGTCTCATCTCAGCTGTGCTGGCCAGCAATCACGCTGCGTGCACACAAATGACGCTTAACCACAATTAACCTGGAGGGTGTGTGTGTACTCTAGGACCATTCAATCTCACTTCCATATCACCAAGAAGTTGGAAGTGAAAAGATTGTCTTGGCTTCCCTCTCATCAAGCATCAATAATTGATTGAGGCTTCTGGGACACATTGTGCATTGTGTCTTCAGGGGTGATCACCAAACGGACCACGCGTGGGAAGAGAGGGCACCCACTGGTGCTTTGCTTGACCCAACCAATCCTCTATTATTTATTATAGCAAAAGGAATCCTGGTGGATGGGTTAAGGAGGTCAGTCCACATTTAGTGCTTCCACGATGGATGTCCCTGTGGTTTAGATTGAGCATTTCGCGCTACGCTGCCTCTCCCACACATGCCCTGATTTGATATTAATATCAATCTTCTTTTTACCCTTCTCTTCATTGAGATTAGCACCTTTCCTTTCCTCCATTCTGACATTCATTCTGGTCTCTGTAGAACAGTGTGAAACACACTTTTCAGTCAAAGAATACAAACCTAAATTGGAATCTTTGTAGGCACACACCAACTACAACAACATTTTCTTCTTGTTTTTTCTTTTCCTCTTGATAATCAGCTGAAAAAGAGTGAAGTAAAGCACATTTTTTGATGAAATACAGCTTTTCACATTCATCTTTTGCTGTATTGACAGAGCCGCTGAGCAAACACTAATGAAAAGGCCCATGGCAGCGTCGTCCACAACACAATATCAGTCTGTTCTGTCACCCTGCGATTGTTCCACAATGACACCATCATCCCACTCAGACATAAGCAGGGTCAAAGGTCAGACCTCCAACACTGGGGCAGACGCTAACAAATGGCATCTGAGCATGACCCTGGCCCTGAGGCTAAAACAATGAGGTGAAACATCCCGGCCTCTGCTGGCTTCCTCACACACTCTGTGTTGGAGTGCAACAATAATTCTGTATGAAAAGTTACCCTGTTAAATAAAACCATCCATCAAAGGGTAACAAAGCAGAGGCCAAAGCCCTGCAAGGGAAACAGTGAGAACAAACCTTTAAGTCTCTTATCAGCTGATGAAGGAAATTACATGGCTGCAACCCTGAAACATTTAATTAGCAGTTTATGAACTATCATGTTACATCACATCTCTCTTACTACTTCACTACAATTGCACTAAATGCCTCTAGCGTTTTATGGGAGGCTTGATACTGAACACTTCTTTCAGACCTTTTGTTTCTTTTGGCGTCTGGGTTTTGCCTCATTGTCAAGCCTCACTTAAAGTTGATTCTTGTCTCAGATGTCTTCATCTTCGAATACATGAGAATTCAGAACCACAGGAGCAACAGAGAAGGTACAGCAAAATTAAATTCACCCTCAGCAACACGACAGATTTGAAGCATTTTCATCTCTTCTTCACAGTACAGCTTTTCCCAGTGACGACAGCCCCTCTGTGTCTCTTTGTGTTCCAGTGTTTCCTTTGTGTGAGTGTGTGGCTGGTAAATTTGTGTTGGCGGGTCACCTTGAGCATTTTGGTGCACATGGCATGAGGGTCCCGTTGCTGTCTCTGGCTCGCTTCGCTGAGTACTTCCTCAAGCGCGACACTCCCACTCCAGCAGGGATTTCCACACACCAACGGTTGAATCTTCCTCAGGGCCTCCATTGCTAACCATTAGTGGCGGATTAGGAGAACGGTAAACGGAAAAGGAAGGGCTCCAGGGGCCGGCTATCAGGTGGCTTTTTTAACTGACGTCCTCAGATGACCATTCAGGGTCAGAAAGCAGATCTTGGTTTAAAGTTGCACATTAAACCAAGAAGAACAATCAAGATCTCGTACAAAAGAGAACTAAGTCAAATAAAGTCTGTGGCAGAAATCTTTATCATAGTTCCATTTAATGAATCATTTTTGTACTGACACCTGAATTAATATTAGTGATATAACAATTAAGACAGTGTCATTCAATTCATCATTATCTGCTGGTTAACAAGCTAATATTACTTTTCCTCAACCGCCACTCAGCATTAAAATGAATGGCTTTATAAAAGACTTCATCTGGAATGGGAAATAAAGATATGTTGATAACATGTGGACATTTGTGTACCGACAGTCTCATAGTTCTGCAACTACAAAGACCTTTTTGGAAAGCCATTGTAGATGTGAAACAGGAAAATAAAAGTACATCTTCGAGTTATTGACAAATCTTTACAACAAATAAGCCAAGAGTCAGTTTAGTGTTAAATGACAGGTGGAGCAGGGATGTCATCCAAACGGTAGGAACCACCAACAAAACAAGATGTAATGGTATTCTTACTCTGTAGCTCAACAGCAGTGAGATCAACCTTAGCATTTGTAATATGTGAAATGTGATACATCCGCATAAATCCACAAGTCTTTTGGCAATTGTTTACCTGAACACACATCTTTAATCACGCATGAACTGTTTTAATCACTGCAAACAAACCGCTAACACCTACTCAGTGGAATACCTTATTCTCCTTTTACCTCGACACGAACACTCATATGTGACTTTTAATGATGGTTAGTGAGCTGCTGCAGCTGATTTATTTGTTCTGATCAACTGTGATGTCAAACTTGAGAGGACGTGGTAAGACTGTACTGTATTCCCTTTTCTGCTTTCAAAAAAACCCGTATACCACAAATTTTGATTTAAAAATTAACACAGGGCTGTATAGCCACCATATACTGTATTCCCTCTATGGACTTCTGATGTGGACAGATAGCCAGAGGTAGTTTTACCCAAACCACTCTAACCACAATAATTATTGAAACTTTATGTTTCATGTAATAAAACTTAAGTTTCTTTAAATTTCAATTTGATGTTGTGACAACACTCTGCACTTGCTTTCTAGTTTACCTTAAACTATCTGGTATTTCATTACTATATTATTGTAACTATAGTTACAAGATACGCCAAGGAGTACCCTCGTTGGCAGGAGATGCCCCCAACAATCTACATTAAAATATTTACTCCACAATAACTGCTGATTTCGGTCCCTGTGGGCAAGAGGTTTCATCAATAAGTCAAGTAATTTGTATTTACATTAACTGTGGAATGCCTATTTATTATACTAAATTACATAGAAACATTAATTATCTCCTAAACCACTAAAGTAACCAGTATGTTGATGGAACGCATCGGATGCAGTCAGACAACCGATCCCTTCACCTCCAGATGACAGCATCAGGTCATTGTACTGGTGTAAATTTTAAAAACTATATCCATACAAATGGAAGAACAATATCAAACTATCTCTTGTGTCTGGAAATTAAATTGCTGAGAGCTGTGAGATTGAACAAAAACAATGTGATAAAAGATGATATACCTGCAGTATACTAGTAGAATCTTTCAACAACAAAAAAAAAAAAAATCCGGTTAGATCTTCAGCAGAGGCCAACATTGTGACCACATAAGCCCACAGGCCTTACAGCTCGAGGCCACTGAAGTGTAACCGAGTGAATCTGAACGTTGAGCCTCTATTTGTCAAGGAGACAAAGGTCTGGTTTTCACACTGAAGTCACAGTTGCATGAAGAAGAAAGCAGGACCCCGCCAGGTAAATAGGATGTCATTGTCCCATAACAAAAGCATAATCTTAACCCTGTGACCTCATCGGCTTTGGGGAATGCTTCTCTATTCTCAGTCAGTCATCAGAATAGGGAGCTTGTCTCTTTTCATGACACTGTCTTCAGGTCACAGGTATTAGCTCCCTCAGGGCTACTGGTGTAGTTGTACAACAGGACACAAGTGCTGCAACCTGTGGCCACATTGGTGCTCGCTTCAGTTTCATCTATGAAACAAATAGATGAAACAGCAGGGGAGACACACATACAATATTCTAAATATATCATAAACCTTTCATAAATGTGAAACTGGGTTAACATTTTCAAGGCTGCTCAGAAAAACTGAGAATCGTTCAGCTGCCTGTCTTCATTCATGCCCCACATTTCCTTCAAAGCCCATCACAGCGACTTTCAGAGAAATGCAATATCACTTGTTCTGTGATCGCGCTAATCTGAACGCTTTAGCAGATTGAGAGCTTCGAGTGCTGAAAGCAAAGGCAACTCAATCTTACAATGTAAAAAGGCTTTTTTCCTCATACAGCCTGCAGCCAAATGGCACTTGTGTTCTGACACGGCACATAAACACACACAAAAGAAGTTATTAGCGTAGATGCAAATCAAATTACTAGCAGTGTAAACTGCTATTCCTCCCTGCACTTGGGCCTGTAATTACTCTGGCTTATACGACTATAATGAATGCTAATGACACACCACTGCAAGGCCATTAGCCTCACACTTGTGTGAGGTTGGGTGATTTTACTTAAGTTATGAAAGCTCATTTTGGTTTAGGGCAGCTTTCCATTCATTTCATATTCTCTACAAGATTAAAGAGAACAAGAATTTTAGTGACAAACACTTGGCGTTAATATGTTTCAAGAGCAAATTGTTGAAAAATTAAGGGCTATAATTGGATGCATTCAACCATATCACATATAAAGCGTATTTTTGCATTTCAAAAGGGATTACAAATTCATCGGTACAATGAGTCCTTGAGGAAATGACAACAGTTGCCTCAGAACAAGAATCTGTCAGTATTCCTCACTGCGTCCAACTTTATTGAGACAATATTCTTTTTTACTGTTGGGAAATCAATATGCAACAAATTACATCACTACACACAATACAGCTTGGCCTTGAAAAATCTCTGTGTGTTAATAAACATGGTAAGGATCATGTTTCTGTGAGGATGACATGTGGTATGAATAACACGACAGTATATTTAGTCATTTATGTGCTGTCACAACACACCTTTGATTTTCATCTGACATCTAAAGCTGAAGCTCATCTCAAGTCTTAGTAAAGCACAAATGTCAGGTGATGTAGTATAAAACTAAACACAAGGCATTACATGTTTAACTTCACTGCAAAATTATATCATGCTAAATATTAAGTTATGTCAGGAATGTGCTATATGTCAGGTATCACATGCAAACTTGAATTTAACAAGGTCGCATATTAAAAATCTTCTTCACACATGCAGATGGCGTTAAATGACATAACATCCTTAATTAGCATGCAGTTGGTTTGTTTCTTTTCCTTGAGATTATGTTGGTGTGATTCTCACGAGTAACAGAAAAAAATTATTTGATGACTGGCAGCAATATTGGACATTTCAGCAGCAACATTTCAGAATGTGGTTATTCATATTCCAAAATGTGTACCTGCAATGTGCATCCCGCCTCTCGTCCATAGCCAGCTGGGATAGGTTCCAGCAACAAGTAAGGTCGTCACATCTTCAAGAAAATGGTTGGATGGATCAATAATGTAAGATGACCAAGGTACCATTAAAGATAACAGAAGGCTGTAACTATTCAGTTTGCTCTGTGATCGTTAGGTATGTAATGAATGTGTGAGTATGGAATTTTGGATTGTGGACCATTTTAAGCAAATCTTGTCCATGTTGAGTCTGGATGAAGAGAAAAGAATCTCACATAAACCTCCTGCCCTACTAATAGACTGGGCACAATCTACTTTGTTGTGGTTCCAGATACTGCATTTCAGTTTTATACAGATAAGCTGTTGCAGTTTTGTTTTTTTGTTTTTTACATCACATGATCTGATTGTGCTTTATTCACTCTGCTGATCCTTTGGGTTGGTATTAGGATTAGGTTAGGGTTTTGATTATATTTTGCCATCCCGAAACAGTCACAAGTGTAGGTGTCACTTCTAATAAAAATATTGAACCTATTCATTTATATTTTACTGCGACTGCATTAAACTCCTTAAATTTTTAGAACTTCTTTTTTAGAACGTATAATTCAACATGTGCCATAGCAAATAAAACGCATGTAAGACCAGATCAAATTTTAAGTTCACACAACCACATGTGTTTACCTTGCTGTGTTGAGAATATGCTGATTAAATGATAATACTGACTAAACTTTTGTACAATTTGTCTCACAAATAGAGCAACTTGGTGTTTCCAACCACAAGCAGAATACGCAGTTTTGATGACCTGAGCTTAAGGTCGCTAGTGCAGAGGAAATGCTGCAGTCGAAGGAATCCAGGACAGCTAACATCTGTGGATGAACAAGAGATAAGGATGGTGAGGAAGTGGAGAGGACAAGGAGCATGTGAGCATTCTGCACCACCGTGGTGCCACAAACAACTGGGATCGTTCTACAATCTCACCGTGATGTTAGAAACTGGGTTTAAGGATGTACTGAGTGGCCAAGGAGAAGGATTGGATTGGCTAATAGAAATCTTCATAGATTTTTCTAATTACAGTAATCAACTCTATCTATAACCTGAATCTCATTTTAATATCAACTATTGTTTAACATGCATAACATAGTTGAAATGTTTTCTCATATGCTGTGTTCATATTTTATTTAAAATGTTTTCTTGAGCCTTGTGATTACAGACAAAATCAATGCAAAGGTGTGAGTGGTTGTGGAAATGAAGTTTGGTTCTCTGTCGTTTCTTTGACCTACACTGCAAATACAAGCACAGTGTGATTTAGTTGTGATGGGTCATTATGGGAGGAAATCAGATGAATACAGTGATGTTTGAGAAAGCATAACAAATTGAAATGTCATGCTGTGTTCAGTGTGAATGCAGCATCAGCCCACTTTGTTGTATTTTAGAGTTAGATGAAAGAACTATATTTCTAAATATGAAGCCACAAATGTAACCTGGTTATCTCATCTTAGAATAAACTAATAATCAGTGAGAAAAAAAAGAAAAATGGAAGAAATAAATTAAATAGTAATATTCATCCAGTGATGCGTATTATAAAGTTATTTTCTATTCAACATCATCAATTTTAGGTTATTTTTACGCAAATCGCTGAATTTTCACATTTACAGCTGAAATACTGAGCAGAAACCTGCGGTGAGGCACCAGCCAGCCGACCCTCACCATGGATGGCGCAATGGCCCACCTAGCTGTGCTGGTAGCTATACAGTGAGACCGTAATGCTATCTCTCTATACGTCGTTATTAAAATGTTCAAATGCGTTTGCACTATGAACTAAATTTCCATAATTTAGCTAATGTATGTAATGTACAGTGTTTTTTGTTAACAACTGCATGAGTGTAACGTCTTTCCTGAGTTGAGCGGTCCTGAAACCGGAGTGAAAAGGCACTACGTGAGGCACGCAGTTCTCCTGCCCTAATGGTAGAGGGCGCTGGTGATCCCAGGGATTCGGCCGAGAATTCCTCTTCCTCGGCTGTAGAAGAAATGACAGCAAACTACAGCCATTCATTTGTTTTTTGCTTGCCTTTCCTTACTAAAAAATTTTTTTTCGCTGCTTTTGTTCAGAAAGAGCGGCTCATGGACTTCATTTATAAGTGATGCGTAACATATATAACATATAAACAAACATGTAGCTAACCACATAACGTATTTTTTTTAATCAGATGTACTTATTTGTGTGTTACAGTTTGTACATGTAAATAATCCTGCTCTGAGACTTTAAAAATAAAACACTCACTGTTGATAACTAAATGGTGAAAAAGCTACACTGTAGGTTCACATGTTTGTAAATCTAATTATGATGAGATCAGTGCCTCACCAGCCATGAACCTCACTGCACGTCACTGCTAATATATATATTACAGTACAATATTGATACCAAACGCCACTAATGACATCGTGAAATCTTGACTTTTGAGAAACTAGCAGATACTGCGATACATCTCTATGATGCTATACTAAACTAATAGCTTAGCTGGCTGTGGCTTCATAAGTTCTGTGCAGGACTATGGGGTTTTTTCTGATTAAAGTTTCACTTAGCAATTTTATCAGCTTTATTCCAAGCATGAATTGAAATGTCCACAACGCAAGGGTTCAGACATTGAAAGCTACATTTCATGCTGCACTCATGAAAGTAATTAACGTGTGCCTTATTTATACTGATGCTATGTGACAATTTCATTTTATTCTCATCCCCCAGCATACAACATACCTAGATAAAGGACAATTTTATATTTTAATCTCTTGTCATTCTCATGTGTTTATCCTTTTTTTTTTTCTCTTTGAAAATCTGAAAAGGTACTAAGAAGATCAGGCAAACTGTATTAACTTCATTTATTCTTGTATCTTATATTCTTGTATTCTTATATCTATAATCACCATTTGATGTCATTTAAGTAACATTGTTATTCTAAATACAAAAGTACTATTCCCTAAGACGTACCATAAACAATTACTGGACATGAAAACAACACATCATAGGAGTTATTGTGGGTCAGAGTCAGAGTTGTCATCAGAGAGATGGTCACCACTACCACTACCTCCACTAGCCCTTGATTTATCCTCCATGATAAACAGTAAGGTATCCAAGATGTATTGCTCTGAGATGCTTACAGAGATAACAAAGAACAACCACAAAAGGGGGACACGAGAGTTTTGGTACTGACTGAATGCAGCGGTGCTGCTTGACGGGGGTTGCGGCAGAAAGGGGAACTACGGGACAATAGTGGGGTATGGCAGGACACGTTTGTTTGTATCTCTGCATATTCATAAGTCAGACATTCATAAGTTGAGGACTACTTGTATTTAAGTAACCAATGACATTGATTATGTTTGTTGAAGGAAAGCTTGTGTTTAACTAGAGACGTTGTCGAGCCAAAATGGACTAGGGATGCCAAAACTTTACATTACAGTTTTTTTCAGTCGCTAACAAGCGCTTACCCATACTTCAAATACTTTTTCTAAACTCTTAACACAGACTCACATCTAGAAAGCACAATTGACCAAATGGTTACTTTTATTCTCAAGAACACATTTTGTTAAATAAACACTAACTCTTCATTTCAAAATAGAATACATCTTTTTCTGTACACACACTTTACCAAAACACTGGATATTTGACTCAAAATGAAATTACTGTGTCAAACAATAATTCTAGTTTTCACTTCATAAGGTACATGCAGTCAATCAAAGTTTCAAAATACTGGGTATTGTTGACATTATAAAAATTACATAGACTTTTATGTTTCAGTTTTACTGGTATTTGCATGCAAAATGTACACAAAATTTCTCGGCTGGGAACTTTATGTCCACATGCAATGTTCACATTCAAAAGCATTCTAGTGAAGAGCAAATCAGTTTTTTTCCTTCACAGTTTATTACAGGAGGTACAGTAAAAATACTGTTGACAATATGATAGAAGAGAAAAAGCTTACAGTGAACAAAATATTCATGAAACACTCAAGAGCATTCTGAACAAAACAACAACAACAGCAACAAAATGCCCAGAAAAAAAAGGGGGCGGGGGGCTTACGTAAAAAATCACAAAATTACTGTCTCTAATCTCTATGATCTCTGATATCATCCAAGGCGATGCACCTGGGATAGAACCACTTGGTACGCCGGATCCACCCTTGGTAATGATCAGCTGTGTGTCAATGGGGGGGCAGTGACTCGGTGATAGAGCGGGTCGTCCAATGTTCCAAGATTGGCGGTTCGATCCCCGCTCCCATCTAAAAATACCCAGAGTGTGAGCTGACAGTGGGAGGTGTCAGCTCACCTCTGGAGCACTGCTGAGACGCCCTTGAGCGAGGTGCCCTTGAGCAAGGCTCCGTCCCCTTTACAAGTTGCTCATTTGGGCGCACCATAAAGGAGCTGTCCGCCACTCCACCCCCCCACCCCCCTGCATGCACACAGGACCCCTGTGTGTGTGAGTGTGTGTTCAGGGCCTGTTCACACTAATATACGGCGTATGAATTACTAACACTAGAGCTTGCCACTAATTTCCCTTTTGGGATTAATTGAGTAAATAAAATTTAAAAAAATTAAAAATTAAAACAAAATATTCAATTCTTCGTTTATCAGCTGCGATATATTGTTTTTGAACTGATATCATTGCAGAAGCAGAGGTTTTTATACTGTATCTAAGGTTTGGAATATTGTTGTTGCTATTGTGGGATGTTGTGTGTTAACATTTGTAAATAATAAAAAAAAATCCATAATTTTGTTGGGAGGTGTAGCTTGTCTGTTAAGAAAATGAAAGCATTGTGGTAATATATTCACTGATTGCATATTGTGTGAAAGCAACAAGAAATGCGTGAATGGTTTGGCCACAAAAGACCGATGCTGTGCTAATTGTGTTTAGAGTTTTGAAAATGTGACTACTGTTTGGACAAACGCTTGTTGGCGACTGAAAAAAACTGTAAATGCTCATTGTTGACTTTAGGCACAATAACTAATCAAGAAGGTGGAGGATTTTAAGTACTTAGGGTCAACAGTCCAGAGCAATGGAGAGTGTGGAAAAGAGGTGAAGACGCGTGTACAGGCAGGATGGAACGGGTGGAGGAAAGTGTCAGGTGTGATGTGTGATAGAAGAGTTTCAGCTAAAATGAAAGGAAAGGTGTACAAAACTGTGGTGAGACCAGCGATGTTGTTTGGTCTAGAGACAGTGTCACTGAAGAAAAGACAGGAGACAGAGCTGGAGGTAGCAGAGATGAAGATGCTGAGGTTCTCTTTGGGAGTGACCAGGAAGGATAGGATCAGGAATGAGTACATCAGAGGGACAGCACATGTTAGAGGTTTTGGAGATAAAGTCAGAGAGGCCAGACTGAGATGGTTTGGACATGTCCAGAGGAGAGATAGTGAATATATTGGTAGAAGGATGCTGAGTTTTGAACTGCCAGGCAGGAGGCCTAGAGGAAGACCAAAGAGGAGGTTTATGGATGTAATGAGGGAGGACATGAAGGTAGTTGGTGTGAGAGAAGAGGATGCAAAGGACAGGGTTAGATGGAGGCAACTGATTCGCTGTGGCGACCCCTGAAGGGAAAAGCTGAAAGGAGAATAATTAACTTACACTAAATATCAGTGACATACTGTTTATCAGAGCCTAATATGTAAGATACGTTCTGTGGCTGTATGAAGGGTTTGTTGCACTTGTTGCACTGCAAATCATATGTTGGGTGTGTACTCTCAATCCTGTAAACCCTGGATTTCATGTCTTATGACATGAATTAAAAGTATTACTGTATTGTTGTGAAAGGATGATTGTGTTGTTTAATGGAATCTTTCCACAACTTGAGAACTGCACCATTTTACTAAGGGGGACTCTCCTGGGTTCATGGAGTCCAATGATTTCCTGTGTAACTCTGTTAACCTGCAGAACAATGGATAAGCTCAGAGCAAGGAAATGGATGTAGTTTCAGTTTCAAGTCTTGGTGGTAATGCTTGCTGGTAATAAAGGCGGAGAAGTAGACAGAGAAGAGTGGGTTAAATGACATGTCAAGACGAAACAGCAGGAACCATCATTACCACATTAAGGAAGACAGGAACTAAGTACTTTCTTCTTTTATTTGGGGGAAGATGAGACTAAATGTTGTCCTGTTTTGCGCCTTTACTTTTCAGCAGTTTTACTACTGTTCGGTTAATTGTTGCAAACAATATCAGCTCAGTTTTGGAGCGATGATTCCACTCTTTGCTCTGATGAAAACACAGTCGTATCAGCACATCTCAGATGCTTCTGAAGAACAGAATGATTTTTTCAGACCTCGGTGGACAAAGCATTTGGAGTAAATCTCAGATCAAACAACATGCTGAAAAGTTGGATCTCAAAATAAATAGCCAGCGTCAGGGCTGTGGGTAGGAAAGGGAAGAGAAGATTGTCTCAAATGAAAGACACCCCATTGAAATCCTATTGAGCTATTTCCAGTGAGGCCCTAAAAAAAGCGAGAGAAAAGAGTGCACTGGTAAAGGTCAGCATGAACCCAGATCATAGAGCCTGAAACATGGCACAAAGATAAAGTGCACAGTGAGAAATATATCAATTACGCCTTGACATTTTCCAGAGAGACAAAAGAGACCTGTATAATACCCCGAGATGGTCTGGTGCTGTGGCCAATGAAGCCTCCTCAGAAGTCACCAACGCTTTGAGCTGCATGTTACCAACTACAATAAAAATACCCAGCAGGAATTTAAGACAACTTCAGAAATTACAATTGAATCTGAGGAATCACAATTGTCTACAGTTGTCAAACAAAACAAAAAAAAAAAACCAATATAAAAACTGTTTCAAAGTAACTGATTAAAGGAACTCTACAGTCAAAGTGATTTAATTTCATTGTGTTAATGTCCCACTATAATGGCCATGGCATTACAGTTTTTTTTCAGTCGCTAACAAGCGCTTACAGATACTTCAAATATGTTTTCTAAACTCTTAACACAGACTCACACCTACAAAACACAATTGACCAAATGCTTAATTTTCTTCTCAAAAAGACATTTTGTTAAATAAACACTAACTCTTCATTTCAAAATAAAATACATCTTTCTCTGCACACACACTTTACCAAAACACTGGATATTCGACTCAAAATGAAATTATTGTGTCAAAGAATAATAAGGTACATGCAGTCAATCAAAGTACACCAGGTTTCAAAATACTGGGTATTGTTGACATTATAAAAATTGCATAGACTTTTATGTTTCCGTTTTACTGGTATTTGCATGCAAAATGAACACAAAATTTCTTGGTTGGGAACTGTATGTCCACATGCAATGTTCACATTTAAAAGCATAGGTTTAGAGTTTTGATAATGTGACTGCTGTTTGGACAAATGCTTGTAAGTGACTGAAAAAAACTAATTTACATTTTACCATAAATAGCACGTTAGAAATATCCGACCAGTAAAGCACTGGAACAAACAGAAAACAAGCCTCAACAATTCAACACATGTTTAGCTTACTGGCTCTATAAGATTTTACAGAAATTTGTTTCCTTTTATTTTGTTTGAGTATGGAAAATGTTATAAAAAAGCTTGCACACACCAAAATAGAAGAAAATTCTCTGGTTTTGAACAGTTTGAATCTAAAACAAATATATAACAAATGTTTAGTCATTTAATCATTTAAATGACAAAATGTGGACTCCATTAAATCTGGTGTCATCTCCAACCAGAGCTTCTTTTATGCATTGTCCCTGCAATGTGATGGTTTGATGGTGAATCTAGTAGTGAAACTTGATTTCACAACTATTTAGTCACACACTGGTTAATTTAAATTCAAGTGTTGTGTGTTCTCCATGTCTGCGTGGGTTCCCTTTAGGTCATACAGCTTCTCTCCACCACCAGGAACACACAGCAGTGTTTGGTGAGCTAAACTGTCTGTAGGTGTGAATGTCAGAGACAACGGATGTCTTCCTATGTAGCCCTGTGATGAACTGGTGACTTGGCTTTCTCATACAAACACTGTCATGGTGGGTTCCAGGTCGTACCAAAGGTTGGAATGGATGGATGGATGGATGGATGGATGGATGGATGGAGACTTTAAAAAATTGAAGCAGTTAAGAAGAGATTTTTGACCAACCAGAAGGAGCCAACCCAGTTGGTTGCTTATCCATCTACCTTTGCATGGGTCTGAAGAAATGTGTCTATCACATATGTTCTTTGACAGTGGAGGTGTCTTAATGCTGTCTTTTTGTCTGTGGTAAGATTTGACTCTACCATAATGCTGGAAAGTGCGACATTTAACCCAAACTAAATTATTTTTAAACATCACAAAGGAGTACAAACTGTGTCTTCATACGTAGAGTCCACTCTGTTGGTGGGTGTTTTTATAACACGGAGACCTGGGGTACGTGGCGGTAATTTTATCTCTTGTTTTGGAAGGATTTCAGTATTTCAGTATTCTCACTGATGCAAGTGATACAGTACATTGGTGATCTGTTCTACAGTTATTCTTAAGGGAGGAACATGACAGAACATGGATTGTGAAAGCAAAAGTGAGGGAGTCATGTGACTATTCTGTGGAACCAGTTTCAGAGTTATGTAATGGCTACAGGGCTGCAGCATGACTGGATTCACTGACACGTGAAGGAACTACCTCAAAAACAATGACATGTCAATGCCAGTCCTCCTCGGTACATGTCATCTTTAACTTGACACACCGTGATGGAAGCTCTGAAAGTAAACGATATGATCATTTGGCCTCTAAAAACAACGTAACCATTGTAATATAGGAAATTAACCAAGTGTCTTGTCTGAGACTCACTATCGTGTCAGGTTGTGGGAGGCACCTGAACGCTACATTATTCAACAATAGGGCAAATCAAGCCTCTCTACAAGGATGTTATCTCATTCATCTGGTGCTCTGCGCTTCCTCAAGTATTTGCTGGCATAATTAGTTGGCATAATCAACACTGTACTGCTCTGTGGTGATAACAGTGTTCTATAGCACACCTCTTTTTACACTGCTTCAGACTGAAAGGAGAGTAAAGGGAGCACTTCTCATTCAGCCTCTTGTTTCTGGACCAGAGACAATCAATACAGGTAACCAGATTATTCCTCTCTAGCTCTTCTACAACATTTCCAGTAAATTATCTAAATGTCATACAAAATCAGACCTCAAATATCTGAGAATGAGGAGCAATTTAAGAACAATCAATGTGGTTATAAAACGTAGCACCCAAGGCTATTTCTTTGGTGTCATCAGTGAATGGAGTCGCACAGTTCAGGGCGACAGGCCATGAAGATGTGTAGCAGAGTCGTCATAAACAGTTTGCACATTACATTTTTTAACATGTGTATAATATTTTCATCCTCTATGTGTGTATTATCACAACCAACTCATAGTTCACACACCTCAAAAAAGAGAAACTAAAATACAGCAGAAACACAGAGGAAATGGCATTTTCACAAAATGATCTGTTCACATTATTTGAAGAAAACTTCCACTCAGTTGGGTCAGTCTAGAAATAAGCAGGTTAGGTTAAAAAAAAAAAAAAAAAAGGACATAGCTTCTAAGACAGGATGATGAATCTCATCTTTCTAAATCTAAGACTTGGAAAGATATTGTTCTAACAACTATGATTGTTACTTGGTTAAAGTTAGCAGCAAACAAATCGGTTTCATGTCAGGCCTGCAGTGTTCTTTTCAAAGACAGGTTTTTGTTGTTCATTCCATAGCAAGGATAAAATCAGGTGTACCAGTTGGTTTGTGACATAATATAAGATAAGAAAGTCAAAAAAATATATATATAACTGAACAACACCAGTGGTCAACGGGCATTTTGTAGCCTGTGATAGATGGAGATCTCACATCACAGGAAAAACACGCTTGTCAGGCGTGTTCAATATGGAAATACAGGAATGTGATATTATAGGCCAGCAGCTCAATTATAACACAGGTATAGATTTGAGAGTCTTATCTTCTTATATATACATCTTATATATACATCTAAACATGTGTGTTTAGGTGTATGGCAACGTCTGTAATGTCACATTCCTGTTTTTCCATATTGAACACACCTGACAAGTGAAAAATTGTTCTGATAAAAATCAGAAAACACACATGCCACACGCACACACACACATGCCTGTTTTTCCTGTGATGTAAGATCTCCATGTATCACAGGCTACATAATGCCCATTGACCACTGGTGCTGTTCAGTTTTTTGTTTTTTTTTCTTTGGCTAAAGTTAGCTTTGGCTATGCACTTAACTTATGTGCAAATTTGTGAAATTTGCACATAAGTTAAGTGCATAGTTAAATAGGAAAAGAACTTTTTGGAGAAAGCAGCTCCAATAAGATGAAATGTAGTAAACAGTTCAAAGTAATTTCAGTTCAGTTTGGAATTTCTGCCTTGATGCTGCTCCCCGTCGTCTAAATTCATCAGGAGTTCATTTCTAACATGAAACAATCAGATGGAGGTGAGGACAAGACAAATGTCAGCCAGTATTTGATGAGCTATTAGTGGTTAGCTGCCAATGCATCTTAACTATGTGCACATGTTGGATGGGAAGAATACATCACACTGACATTTATATAAGACAAGAATTGGGTATGTTCCAACTGTGACACATTACAGTTAACATGGCTTCACTGTACTTATGGGATGTAAAGGTGAAACAGGGACATACACCTTTCCACACTAGAACAGGTGTGGTAGTATTATAGATTATGTAAGTTATATTTTTACCGTTTATTTGTGGATCATAATGACTTTCTGATGCAGCATTACATAAACCACATATAGACAAATGTTAAGGTAAATGCAAACATAATTATGCATATATTTTCCAAATTACATTTTTGTGGCTGGTGTAATTGCTGCCTGTATGACTGTGAGTCAGTGTAGGATGTGTGATGTACAGTTGTGTGCCAACTTTGTACAGCACATTGAGTGGAATGTAACACACTGATCAAGAAGCAAAAAACATATTCCCGATGCTGTAATTACTAGTTATGAATATTGTTTTTGCTGTCAGTGAATGTATCACTGCTACATTGATGACAAACTAAGTGCAAGTGCATTAATTAACATTGTTGTCTATCTAAGTCACATTTATGGTTGCAAAATGATTGTGTATTTGAAAAGTCTGAGAGACAAAGGATGAGAGGATGGATCCTCATGTAATGAACTCAAAGACCATTTAAGCCTGAGGTATTATTTATTTTCATACGTGTTTGAAGGAATTTCCAAACTTTGACGTGACCCTCTGACGTTCAATGTAGAAGATACCAAATATTAATGTTTATACAGCAATATCTGCCTGATGTTTGGCGTCACTGGCTGTCGGTCAGAACACTCCAAGTAATGCTGACTGAATGAGTCTGTTGTAGTGAGGAAAGATTTAATTTTTTATATACTGATTTTTAATTCCATGTTAAAGAGGAGGAATTTGTTTTTTTGTCTTTCAAAACTTGCATATCCTGCTTTGAAAGTCAGCCTCTTGGAATCAATTAAATGCCTCTGCGTAATAAATAAACCAGATATACTTTAAAAGGTCTCACTTCAATAATAGTTCCTGGGTGCTCGAAAATACTTGAGATTTTCATTACCTTTTCCCAGTATTTTATCCTTTACTACATGTATTCCTATTAAAATTTACAATTGTTTTTGGATTATTTTGTCAAACAAGTAGCTGAAACTTGGATTAAATAACTTTTTTAATGGAGAAATTAAAGATACGCTAGTCAACTATCCCACATCCCTTCAAGAAATAGAGATTAATTTGAAGGTAATCATAAGTGTGAAAATTGCTGTTATCTGCTCACTATTCCTTTGACTGCTAACGGCCTGTCTGGCTCTGAAGTCGTCCCGGTAATAAATATTCATATACCTTTCAGGGTCTTTGTTATGTTGACTACCTTCCATCAGTCTGATCTGTTGTGGCAACAGAAACACAAATGGAGAAAATAAAAAAAAATTAAAAAAAATCTAAGTAAATATATAAATAATAATGACAATGAGCGAACGGGGAAATTTGGAACATCAAAGGCTCCTCTATCTTTGCAGCATGTAAACAGTGCGTGCCTTCAGTAAGTGGAAAAGCCTTTTTTAATGATTCCATGGAAGATTGCCACATCGACAAGCATCCTGTAATAAATAAAATTAACAAACATTTCTGTAGGGTCTTTTCAAAGGGAAAGAGAGCCCAATGTTTTTTTTCAGATAAGTGGTCTATACATCCCCTGCTCCTTCCTGATTAGTCTAATCCAGTGAGAAGTGCGTGCAGGGTTTTGATTGAGTCAGCCGTCGAGGACCCCGAGGGGAACCCTCCCGATAAGTGCCTTTACCTTTCACCTCCAGAACCCCACGCACGTCGCTTCGCCGTATCCCACTCCTTCTAATCTCATTTGGCCCAGGAAGACATGCTCAGGCACAAGAAGCTACGATTAGCATCCTCTTTACCAAGGGATTCCATGGGCTTGGACTGCCAGTGCTGCCCTCAACCTGAGTCGCTGAAAGCACCAAATCAGCCAGGTAGTTCTGTATGTGTGTGTGGTGTGTGCTTATGCATCCACCTTACATGTAAGTGTGTGTGTGCTAAATACCTTGACTTCAGAAGGCCTTATTTTGTCTACTTAAATTCTTTGTACAATCATCTTAAATATTCCTGGATGTCAGTTCTTCCAAACTCCTTTATTTTAAATCAGGGTTGTAGCTGAGATCTTCATTTTTCCCAGACAGTATCACACTCCACCAAAGGAGCCAAAAGCGTTATGACTCCCATCGTTTTAAAAAAATAAGGTCTTATTTCCTCTTATAGTATAGGGACAAAAGCTGCATATGTAAATAGATTTATTTGGTCTAACAGTAACATTTTAAAGCATTTTTTAAAAATATTAAACTTCAATTCTCAGCCCTCAAAATGTTCTACATCAGCAATACATGTTCAACCAAAGGATGTAGAGTCATTAATGCACTATTAAAACCCTGTGATCCACAGAAATACACCCCAGGGCCATGACCTCCATGTTCTCAGTGATAGCTCCGGCTGCACAATGGGTCATCTTCAAGTCAAATTAGACTGGCTGGCAGTTAAACAGTTAACACGGTGATGACTGCTGCCGCCCTACCTGGAGGAATCCACTCAAGTTTGAGTTGCGTTTTAAATATGATGCCATCATTTTCATTATTTCTGTTGAGCGTCCCCACACCAACACACTGTATTTAATTCTTCTGTAATCAATCACTTATCATGCTTAAAGATACTGATTAAATAGAGAGCCGTGATCAGTGGAGATTCAGGAAGCATAACAATGATATTAGCATAATTGTACCTCTTAATGTAATGTTTAAGGATCCACTACCCCACTTTGTTTAAGAAAATCATAAATGTTTGAAATTAAAAGCAAGAATACTTTTAGAGAAAAAAAAATTTAGGTCACCCCTCGTGATGCTACTCTAGTCTTTAGGTATACCATCTCCATTGATTTGAGCCCCTGGTTTATTTCATAGTACCTACAACGACCACTGTGAATTACACCATAATTCTAACCTTTTTCTGTTAGCGCTTTTGTTAAATGCCCATTTATCATGAAAATATGAAAATGAGAGTGTATGCAAATTGAATGTGTGAAGGTCTGCAGAATGAATCACAAAGCAAATATTGTAGTCCAACTTATTACAGTTGTATGAATTCAACTAAAAGTTGGACAGTAAGTTATTTTCAAGAATCGTTGACTTCAGTGATTTTAGATACCTCGTATCCGAGGTGAGCAAGGTGAATACTTCTGAAATCAAAGCAGAAGTCTTATTTATGCAAAGCATAATAATTTATAACACAAGCAGGATCTGAAGTATTCATGACCAAGACAGCAACAAAAAACATATTCATTCCCATGATTTGATGTACGGAAAATTTATGCCGCATGCAAATTAAAGGAGCGCAACACAATAACTCAAAAGTAACTGTATTTGAAACACACACAAATGCATGTGTGAGTCGTCTCACACACAAACACGCAATGCAAATTATGACACAGATTTTAATTTATAGAAGGTGTTTGAGCTGGGGGGACGTGCATAATAATAAATATACATGAGAAAATCCAGCAGACTGATAAGTGGCCTCTGTGTGTGGTCATAGTGGAGGAGTGTGATCACAAGCTTAGCAGCTCTGAATCAGCAGCTTCTGACACCCAAATTAATTTATGAGACTACAAGCAAACAGTAGGGATGCACAGTGAGCCAGCCAGCCTCCTATTACAGCAAAAATGTTCATCTTTACTGAGGATGTGGAACACGAGACATCAAGTTGGGGGCCTGAGCCTTTCTAGGGGGTCAGAAAAATTTGGATCGGTCCCAAAATAATGTGGGCTAGAAGTGGAAAAAACTTTTTATGCTTCACAAAATCATTATGTTTTTCTATAACTTTAATTTAATCCCATCAAATAATTTATTTTGCAAAAGTTGACGTGCAAGTGAAACCAGTCAGGAGTAACTGGCCAGAATCATTGACATTTGCAGCAGGAGGCCGACAAATGGTGGTAAGTCTGATTAGAGATGAGATAAAATGTTTGGAGCTCATGTGTCTGAGAGGAAAAGGGTTTTTCTAATTTAACCAATATCTGATTTTGGAAAAAAAAATGTACAAATAAATATGAATAAAAGCATCATATGTATATAAGATGAGTAATAGAGCACTACTGTGTTCCCTCGGAGCAAATACCAGTTTTGAGGCCTGACGTCTGCAGTGAAGTTGTCACTTTAACTGGAATGAGGTTTAGAATGAATGACGGGATAATTTAATATCATCAGACTTTTTAGAGTTACAAACAAATGCAGAGTTAACTGCAGAAAACGAGCCGGATGCAGGACGTGTGCCGAACGGATCGCGTCCTGCCGACGCTCTCCTCATCAGGACCCGATGAGGTCCACAGAACTGACCCTACGGGCCCATGTGCGGGGGGGAGGGGGGGCGTGCACGCCGGATAAATAAGAAAAGACGCGCACTGTCTTTATGTGTCGGGAGGAATAAAGTCTTGGTGTAAATCACTTCCCCGTGTGGCACAGCACATTAAACAGCCGTGGCATGATTCCCTTTCTCTCAGCTCATCCGTTCCCTTTCTTCTTTATCAGCTCGTTCACGATTTCATTTCTTTCAAATGAGAATTCAGGGACCCCAAATTCAAGCCCCGCGCCTTCAAACAACACAACTGTACGGTTTTACTTTTCCTCCCGTCAAAATGGTATCCCTGATTCAATTTTAGATAGACTAGGATTTAGCCAGTGATGATTTTTTTTTTTTTTGGTCTTTCGGAGAGACAATATTTAATATGCTGAATGAGATCAGTTTCCTCACACACGCACACACACAAAATAATTTCTGAATATATATTTGTGTCAAATCTCTCTTTGATACTCGCCAGACTGAATGTATCTTTGATAAGCGAGCCTGTATTTAACATTGAATCGTCTCTTTCTTGACGACAATGTCATCAGCGACAGCGTCATCAGCCTCAATCGTATTTATTTCTTAACCTCTCCTCCAGGGGATTTTTTTTCCCTTTTGATTTAGGAAATTAGTACGCCTTAATACAAAACCACATTCTCAACAGCCACTTATTAAACTCAATTTACTGGAGATGATTTCAGGGTAACATTAAAAGACAATAATGTAAATGACCCATGGCTTTTAATTAAAAGAAAAAAAAAAGCTTGCCCCTCCTCCTTTATTTCTCTTTCATCCGTTATACAATTTTTTGGACTTTAATAGTTGTGGAGGGAAAGTAAAACAGCCAGCTTCGCTCGGCACCCCCCTCCTCGTTGACTTTTATCACCAAATGAAGCATATAAATGACCTGAAAGCGCTGGCTGTCGCGTTAAATTAAATAAAATAAAGAACAATTATCCTCTCCTTTTTCTGTGATCTCGCACTGAAAAGGAGTCCCGGAGAGATAAGGCAGATTGAATTCTCTCTGTTGTGCTCCAATAAAAACGTCAAAGGGGAGGAGGGGGAGGAAAAGAGAGATTTAAAACCAACCCTATAATTTCGAATCATAATTTCCCTCCCATTATACCTCTCAGATGCCGTTTATCGTTAAGGTTATTTATTTCAGGGCGTTGTAACCGCGCTCAATTTCCACGATTTAAATTGTATAATTACAAGTAGCGACTGAATCGCGTCCTGAAAATCTTGAAACAGCTTTAATAGAATATAGAATATATGAAAGAAAATTCCTGCAGTGATTTGAAACAACAGAAAGCCTCATTTATTGATGGGGGAAATATCTGCTGTTACTCCTGGAAGTAATTAGAATTTTTTTCTCATTTCAGACTTGAATTAGGATGCTTTGGGGGTTTGATGTAAAACTTCACATTCGGTTCAATGAAGTATCACCCTAATTTACAGCTCCAGATAAGGACTAAGTCTGTCATAAAAATCTCCCCTCTTCCTCCCCCCTTCCCTCCCTTCCTCCCAGGATTGAATTGCACCTTGGGCAATAGTGCAGAATCGTGAATCTAAACTTCTCTCGGCATATGTTCCCGGCAGATAAGTAAACAATTTGGATGTGGAATTATAATTTTAAATTAATACAGTAGTCTAATATGAGGTATAGGCTTCACACCGCGATCCATAAATCCTCCTCTCCATTCAGAATGGAGGAGAATCCCAAATTCAAATCATTAAATGTTTGTATATTTCCTTGTGTTTTGTTTTTTTTTTCTGATTGTCTCAGCGACAGCAGAGGCGATAAATCACAGTTTTATACAGGTTTAAACACGAGTTCACAATAACAGACTGAAGTGGGGGTTTGGATTATTTTTTGGAAGAAATATGCAGTGGTTAAACAAGCGCTAATGAGCTGCTTTTCAGTCAGTAAGAAAAATAAAAGCACTCCACGTTCAGTTTGTTCCACGAGTTAAACCTATAATTAGGGGAGTCCTCTCCTTGATGTGCTTTATGCAGTCAAACGGGTCTCTGATTCCCTCCAGGGAAGAGTCTCCTGCTGTCAAACATCAGAGGATCAACCGGTTCATCCCGGTGTCACAAAAACACCTCCACCGCCGAACCGCTCAGCGTCTAGTTCCCACAGAAGCTCGCCGTGGAGCCCAACGAGGAGACAATTAAGCCCTGTTGAGGAAATGATCAGTTTCTGACACCTTCTAAACACACACAGGAGACCTAATTGATCTGATCGATTCTGACGCGCAAGGCGATTTTGTTGACGCACGGTTTAGCCAATCAACAGCAGGGTATGGATTAGTTTGGGATCAAGTTGCGTCGAACTTTAAAATATATTTTTTTTAAATTCATTCACTTTTACTATTATTATTATTATTATTATTATTATTATTATTATTATTATTATTATTATTATTATTATTATTATTATTATTATTATTATTGCTGCAAATTTTATATTTAAATTAATATTCCAACAGGTTTTACTCAACCTCACAAAGCTTGCATGTTATTTCACTATCTTTGTCACTTCAAGCACCCAATAACCTCCAAATACAGAAAATTGATAGCGTTGAAGACAGATTGTCTTTATTGGAATTGCCTTTGTTCATCCATTGAACAAAGATCAGGAGGTATCAACCTTCTAGATACATTATCATTTCCATAACATGACAAATTTTAATTACCATCTCAAATGATAATACACATATACCTCCTTGAATTGAAATAGAAGTTATCCTTAAAACAACAAAAACGGGAAAAATAACGCGTGTGACTATATCAGCACTGAATCACAGGAAAAATGTCAAATAAAACATTTGGGTGTAAATTATTTTTTTCTTTTCGTCGTCTTAAATAGACCATCTTGGTTTCTGTGCCAGTTTTTTGATAAATATAAACAATATGACCCGTATATAATCCAGCCTATAGGTCCTGATTTTGACCTTATCAGTACATCATAAATTTACGAGTGCCAAAATGTAGATACTAGGCCTATACAGGTGATAGGAACGCTAATTGTGCAAGCCAATTTTAAAGTAAAAGAGGAACCTAACACAAATCAGCATTTCAGCATTGAAATGTACACAATAAATAAAGTTAAAGGCCTCCTTTTCTGGTTGCCATAAAAGTTATAACATTTACATTTCTTACAGTTCACAGGGCACCGTCCCTTACATCACATCCCAGCTCCTTTGCTCCAGTCTGAAACTTGATGGATCTCTGGAAAGTTTTTGTTTTTCTTCTTCTTTTGTTGGAAGTCCAAGGCAGATTGATACTGTTCATGCCTTACAGTCGGACGCGTTGTCCATTATATATTTACATGCATTTCAGTATTCAAGTGAATAAAAAAGAAAATAGTCTTGAGGGTTACATGGCAGCGGCATGTGCGGATGAGTATGGGTCTATCCCAGTCTTGGTCATACCTGGAAAAAGTATGTAGGCTACCGGGGGCTGTAAACTTGACGCTGACCAGGCTGTGCAGTTACACGGGACGACATAGCCCGGGTTTGTGGGCGACGGGTGGGTGTGGGTGTGCTGACTGGGGCACCCAAGGGTGCCGAACGCGCCGTTCTGGTATCCCAAAGAGGACGCGTACGGCAAAGTGCTGGCGCTCAACGCGTGGGGCATCTCCGTCATCTTCTGGATGGCGCTGGAGCTGAACTGACTCGGGTCGAGGAAGGAGTAAGGAGCGGACGTCGGCGGCAGAAACGCTCTGGCTTTCTCCGAGGGGCCCAAAAGAGAGTCCGCGGCGGACACGGGGAGTCCCTTCAAGTGGTCGGTGTCTCCGAGGTAAGGCAAAGGGAAAACGTACCTGTCCTTCTTCAGCAGGTTTTTGGGTTTGCGCCTGGGTCGGTACTTGTAGTCGGGATGCTCCTTCATGTGCTGAGCCCGCAGCCGCTTGGCCTCGTCTATGTAGGGTCTCTTCTCGGACTCGGACAGTAGTTTCCACTCGGCTCCCAGTCTTTTGCTGATTTCTGAGTTGTGCATTTTGGGATTCTCCTGTGCCATTTTCCTCCTCTGCCCCCTGGACCAAACCATGAACGCGTTCATGGGTCTCTTGATGTGATCGGCGGGTTTTGACATCTTTAAAAAAATGGGTGTTTTATTCCCAGTGTTAATGTCGAGGGAAAAGTTCTTATCGCGCGGAGGGGAAATGATTCACCTGTCCAGATGACCAGTACCAGTCATACCACGTCTGTTAGTGCGTAAAACAGCAACAACAAAAAAAACAAAATAGAACGAAATAAAAATCCAGAGCCCGATCTTATTTTCCCGAGTTAAAACACTGGTGCGCGTTCGTTCAAGTCCAGTTACAACTCTCTGTCAGACCTGGCAATACAGGAGAAACACAAGAAAGACGCACACACGTAAAAAAAAAAAAAAATCCTCAAAGGTGAAAGCAGTGTTCCGCAGTCAGTTTGCAGGAGTCGTAAAAGTGCAATTTCTCCTGCGATACACTCCTCTCTCTCTCTCTCTCTCTATCTCTGAGGTTTGTCGTCAAGCACCTGGCTTGGAAATGAACGGAAGAGCGTGAATACGAGCCAAAAGCGGTGAAGTTCAAAGGCTGGGCTGGTTTGGTTTCTGCACGCAATCTGACATAATCTGCAGGGCGTTCACTCACCAACCTGAGCGCCCAATCAGCACCGAGACCGGCTGTTCTGACACCTTCAGCAAAAAGATATGTACATTACAACATAAACAAAGAGCGGCGGTGGTAGAAATAATAAGGAACGAGGGGTGTGTGTGTGTGTGTTCGTGTGTGTGTGTGTGTGTGTGTGTGTGTGTGTGTGTGTGTGTGTGCGAGGGTGTGTGCGGAAGGGGGGTAATACTCAGGATCCCTCCCTGATTCCATTTAATGTAATGAATCCAAACAAACACGGACCTTCAACCTCTTTTCCATTCAAACCTGACTTCCACGCAGTGAAGCGACTCCACCGAGTAACCGCTTAATGCCAGGCTGCGTGTGGAAACATCGGCAGCTCCACGTTTACGTTTAATCTGTCATGAAGTGATTTTTTTGCACCTTAATTTCAAGTGAGACATTTAATAATAACAATAATAATAATAATAATAATAATAATAATAATAATAATAATAATAATAATAATAATAATAATAATAATAATAAAAGCAGCCCATGAACACCTGCTTCTGTCTTGCTCGTGGACACTTCAGCAGGTGCTGAGCTCGTTTCTTCCTGCCGCAGACCGGTCACAACAACCTCACCGTGAAACCAATCTGCTGCAGGGTGAAAACATGTCAAATTAGGTGCATGTTTTCCAAACACGTTGTTCCCAAGGATGTCACGATTACAAGCATCAAGCAGCATTTCCTGTACAATGGAGGCCCGCCAAACAAACACGTGTGCGCACTGAGCCCAAGCGCGGATATTGAACGTATGGAAAACTCCAGCGTGTACTGACAGAATGACAAACACCGAGAATATATCACAACAAGTGTAAAACGTTTAGAAGACCATCATTGTGAGCCTATAATTGTTGCATTAGCCCACATCAATTCGACAGTGTGGTTTTAAGGAGGCACAGAGTGATCGTTTTCAAATGCAAATTTCAATGAGGACCGCTAATAGCCCTCGGGCTAATGTGCTTGATATATGATTCCTTCAGCTGTGATTATTAAAGCAAACGCGCACAGATGATTTTTTTCACACACGTCTAAATACTGTGATTGGGGGCGCAGTCTCAATAGAGTCAGCTCTCCTCAGTTCCACCGCTAAATGGGCCCACATTTATTCATCTACTGTATCTGTCTATTCATTTTTAATAGAATGAAGTAATGAATAATGTGATATGAATATATATATATATATATATATATATATATATATATGATTGAATGACACAGGTATATACGTATTTTAATAAACAACCTCACAATAAAATTTGATAGAAATTTGATGAAGTTTTGATTTTGATTTTAGCTCCAAGCTCATACCAGCCTGAATGTCTTGGTGTTTGTATCAGAGACTGTTTAACATTTTTCCGTCTCGGATGTTCCATGTTTCACCCTCACCAGTGCGTCCGGCTGCCCCCCTCTCTCTCTCCGCTCTCCGTCTCCCCGTGCACGCATGCGTCAAACGGTGCTGTAACAAGAACATTTCCATCACATATTTCCTTACAAAGCCTTGAAATGATCGTATAAATGTTCTTTTTGGGGGAGAAAATTCCTCCTAACCCTCGCTTACAGCACACTATGGCCAACAGCTGTGGACGCCCCCCGACTCTTTTTTTTTTTTTTTTTTTTTTTGTCAGCTGCGCCGACCGGATGGCTGCAAACCGAGACAGCTCAAATCCTCCCGATCGACAGTTATGATGTTCATCAGAAGCCGTGAGGTATTATGCTGCATGTTCGGACTCTATATTTCATCGCATTTGAAGTTTAAATTGTGTTTTGCTATCTTTTACTGAACAGCGTATGCAATATGACATGTAGCGTTTAGCCCACACCAGCTTATAGCCTCATTTGAGATCAATGAATCAGATAAGGGGGAATTATTTTAGGGGCTGAGCCTCCCACTCACGGGGGGGGGGGACGTCAACTATGTTTCTTATTCAAAATCGAATTGTCTAATAAATGGACGCCTGAAAGTTCCCTCGACAATTTAACGGAATAATGAGAAATGCAATCGGTTTTAATTTGTCAGGGATTGAGATAATTTTCTTTCCATCGACAGCTTGTCTTCACTTTTCTCTACTGTAAACGTTACATTATGAAGTCCATTTAAAACCCAATGAGGGGATTTATAATTAAAATAGCTCTGGTTTTATACCTGGCTGTTTAACAATGCCTCTCCTCCGAAGTTCAGTGATTTTATTGTCATCCGGAAAAGTGAAGAATTAAAATAAAAGTAATCAGACTAGAGTTACATATTTATTATACATATGGTTAATATTTAATTGTCTTGGTTTAGAAGGAAAAGTAGACATTAATTACTACTAAATAATTTAGAAAAAAAAAACGCCTGGTCAAAGTTCATTTCAACTAAATATAACTCACAATTACAATCATAAACACACACACACTGGTGATGATCTAAGAACACATCTCCATCCATCTCGCCTCTAAAGTGCGTGGACGCGTCCTGACACCCACGCAGAGCCTGTTAGCGGACTTGGGCTCCCGTGGCGCGCTGAGGTAAGCTTCGCCACCGTAACTGTCCATGGTGCTGAGGCGTAAGAGGTTTTCTCCACTGCACACTGGCGTCCTCCCTCCAAAACTCTTAAAAGCTGGGCTTGACATTTCAATGCCTTTTATTGTATTTCCATCCTATTTTGTGATGGCTTCCTGCAAAAATAAAATATTGAAAAATGAGACAACTGTCACAGCCCACAAGTTAACTTTTTTTTTTTTTCCCCGGCAGGTTTTAAAGCTGAGACCTAATTTCATTGTGAAGGAACTGCTGTTAAAACATATTTAGAACCAGTGTTATAAATACATTTTTGTTGTCAAAGTATGCTGTAATTTCCTGTCTGTCCCTTCTGATGGATGGATAGATAGATAGATAGATAGATAGATAGAGAGAGAGAGAGAGAGAGAGAGAGAGAGAGAGAGACAGACAGACAGACAGACAGACAGACAGACAGACAGACAGACAGACATTGGATGGATGGATAGATGGATGGATGGTGGATGGATGGATGGATGAAAACTCAGACAGTGTTAACTTGGTTCATTCATTCCCCGCGGTGGTTTTATATATGTGATATAAAGGGTTCTTTATCCTGTTGTTGAATTTTGAGCTTTAATCTGTTGCCTTTAAATGGAATCATTTAACAATATGATCCATAACACTTATAGTCACATTAAAACTATACTATTATACTTTGTTCTCAGTTGAGACCATTTTACCATTTTATTCCTGGAATGCATTTGAATGCTTCATATTCATTCATGTCTGCGGTATTATACACATAATTACTTCACAGATACAGCAATAATTTTAAAATCCAGCATATTATCTGCTCACAAGCACCATTCATTGACACTGAAAGGTAATCAAAACATGGAGCCAACATGAAGCACACGTTATAGAAAAAATATATATGCCTGTATATCATATCATTGTGGTGATAATTTCTCAGTAAAGAAGTAAAATCAGTCTTGAATGGAATCTTTTGAAATGACTACACTTAAGCTACTCTAGCTTTTATTGTGCTACAGTGGATAGGACAGGGAAGAGCAGGAAAAAAATAACAAAGGTTCAAGGCATCAGGTAATAATGAAAGGATAGGGCCAATACTTCAAAGACTACGAGGTCCACATCACACAATTATACAATACAATTAGGATTAAAGGGCCAAAAGAGATAACAGGAGATAGGGATAAATTATCACAAAAGGAAATATGTGGCTCTCTCCTGACCTTCATTAAGGAGGAAAAAAACTCATTTGGTGCTGCAGAGGGATTGGAGCCTTGCACATGAGACTGTGACGCATTAGATAAGATAGAAAAATGAGAATCTGAACTATTAGGAGTGTAAAATATATTCGAAGCATATAACCACCCAATAAATACTATACAAAAACATGTAGTTTTTGTTATAATAATAATATCTTTTAAATCTTTTCATAGAGCTGGACTAATTTCAGAAAATGTAGTTCAGTACAACACATTTACTGTTTATTGGGGCTACCTAAACAATCAATAAAAATATATTTCACAAACTTTAAGACTCCCAATTTGAATTATGAATATTAATCAAGCTTTAATAGTGTTTTACAGAACACTCAACCAAAACTATGAAAGCACAGACAAACTGCTATATAACATATATAGGGAGAGGCTGTAACTTCATTCGCAAGATGTCATTACTCTGCTGTAATATAAACAGCACCAATGTTAATCATAAGCATGCACTGTCTGTGTCCTCACTATTCAAGTAACAGCTATTGAAGTATAAAGACACATCCGTTAGAATACAATGTTGAGATAAAGAAAAGTTTTCCTTGACTCTTGTGCCTTGTATCCACAGTATTTTTCACAAACAAACATAAACTTGTTCAAGTTGAACATGTCAGACAGGTAAGATTATCTTTACCCTGTTGAAGAAATAAAACTTGATTATGAGGTACTAAAAAAGAAGATCCAGTTTTGCATCATCCAATAGTTTTTGAGAATTACTATTTTTTCTGCTAGAAAAAGGCTAAACTGCTAAAGCTGATGATATCATGAGAGTATGTGCAGTTGATATTTGATTGTTCCGTGGTGCTCCAATGGTTTAATATATCTGTTAGTGATACAGGGGCCTTTACTGTTTTCTGTAAAAGCTGGGGTCAAGGATTAGACAGGCTTCCATGTTTCCTCTGTCTCTGTAACAGCACCTGAAAACAGTCTAAATATAGATGCAGGTTACGTTAACATAGGGACCATGAAAAGAGGGGCTTCTAAACCAGGTCTTTTTAATTTTGTTTTGTTCTAATACATTCTTTCATGGCTTCAGTAGCTCGTCTGTTCTAATGAGCAGATAGTCCAGCAGAGGGATTCATTTTATCCTATTTGTTTCAAAGCTAAAAGTTCACACAGAATCACCTTAACCCAGAGGTCTATCGTCAACCCGAGCTCAGTCCACTAGTCTGTCCTCCATTTGTCCAGATTAAAAAGGAGCAGGCAAAGCAGACAATCTTGTCTCAAAGGTAATTTAGCAGGTTCCAGTTTTTCCAGATTTTTCTGGTAAAACGGATATATCTGTTTTATATCAGTTTTACCACATATAAAACATAGGAGGGATGTGGTTCGTTGGAACCATATGCCTCCTTCTTCAACTGTGTTTCTCTCATAGGTAACACAAGATTTTACAATGACCAGAGAACAAAAAAAGCAGATTGAGTTGCAGGATAACAACTGGTGTTGCCATGGGACAATCTTCCACTAATTGTCGTCTTCTTCATATCTTCTAGGTTTTTCCCAAAATGGAACTCTCCTACTTTTTGGCTTTGAAGGTACCATCCAGGAATCAACCATTAGCAGGATTCAACTCTTGGATTAAATGAATTCTTCCATCATTCTGTTTCCTCTTCCTGTGTTTGCTTAACAACCACCTCTCTTCTCATGCCATCATGCTCTGGAGAACAACAGCTAACCCATCGTTTCCACAATAGCTGCATGACTGCTTTTCACAGGTCACAAAATACTTCCTGATATAATTAGTTGAATCCTTCTCTCATAGTCAAAACCTGACTCATCATTTCACAGATGCTCATTTTTAATGTGAAAAATGCAGAACAACCATATTATCATCGCCATCTTGTTGCTGCAGTTTAGTTTTCATAGATCTACATCTAAAAATATTACTGTATTTAATTTATATGGAAAACTGTATTTTTCTAAATATATAAATGTGCTGCATACTGATGCGTTTTGTCTGGTTTTATTTGTCTGTTTAATCACATGTGCACAATGTTCAAAGGTCTATACAGCGTAAAGGTGAGAACAAGCCTAATACTTCCACCAAGACTCCACTGCAAGCCGATTGGTCCTTCTTTGTAAAAACAAAACAAGCTAAAAATACAAACAAACCAAAGTACATAATAACACTTTTACAAAATAACCAATGTTAAGAGGCTACAGTTCAAAGTTCCACCAGATTGTGTTACTTTAAAATATAATAGAAGGCCCTACTAAAAACTGAAGCACAGCCAGTAAAGGCAAATGTTTTTTTCATTTTTTCAGGTCACCTCATGCACTAGAACTTTAAAATCAGTCCCAGCTTTACCTGAGTAAAGAGTGGAGGAATATCAGAATGTGCAGCATTCAGAATAATGCAACCTATAATAATACAACTAGAAAGACGAGATTATAAATTCATCATCACTCAGTGACAAAGGAGATCAGATCTCAGGTTGTTTCATGTTATTTATTTTATTTATTCATTTTATTTATCTGGGAGTATGTTGGTATTCATGATAAAAACCAAACTCATGTCAAGATACAGAAACAATGATGCTCAGTCAGAATCATCACTAAATCGTGGATCATCCACTACTTTATTCAAGATAGTTTAGGAATTTAACAAAAAGGTTGTTCTCAGATAGGCAGACAGGAACCAATACAAAATTATAACATTTAAGAAGAAATTAAAGAATAACGCAATAATATATAGTAGAATTACAATAATGCAAGTGAACAAATTAGAAAGGATTGTTGCAATTAAACTCTGATTCCTGCTTTTAAAGCAGAAAAAACCTATAGTCAGGGAGAGAAACCTACGTGAAGGTTTTGCACACTCATTACCTCCCATTATAGCCTTGAGCTAGTATATCTCATCAGCTGACACAATTTATCTGTTGAAGGGCGTGCCTGGCATAGACACCCAGGCTCCGCTGGTCCTTTTTAATTATTGGAAAAATATCTCTTGATAAATAAGAAAAAATAAATAAAATAAAAAACATACCACGGTGAAATATAATGTATTGATTAATTGGATTTGCTGGTTATATTACTGTGTGGACACCCAGAGGTAAATGTGGCATTTACTGGCAAATCACAAACTGGTGATCAACGTTCCCATGAACCTGTAAAGGGAGCTGTAAAGCACAGTCAAGTATAAAAATGAAAAGATTGAAATACATCTGGACAGGTCAATAATCCCAAAAGAACCTAATCAAACATAGAGACATATGCACACATATTTTAACACCATGAACAAATTTCCTGTTATTAAATCTCTGATCATAAGGCTACTGCTGTGTAAGAGTTTAAACCTCCAGAGGTGGTGCAGAGCTCCCTGAAAGATATGAATTCAAACCCAAAGATGAAAATCAATACATAGTGTGCTACTCTTGAATGTCTCATCACACATATCAATCAACCCCCACTTGGTTTTTTTTTGTTTGTTTTGTGTTTTTTTTTCTGTATATTGTCTTTGTAGAATGTTCATCCAGAACTATGGAGGTCGGAAACCTTCATAGGATGTACTGACGGGCTGCAGGCCTGGTAGAACCCACAGCAGACAACTCATGAGAAATAATGACACACAGACGGTAAAGAACGTAGAAGCCTTTGAAGCCAGACACACTGATGGAAAGAGAAAAATACTATTCTACAAATCTGTATCAGGGAATGATTAATTAATTTTTGTTGAATGATCTGTTCGAGGCTTGTGAGATATCAGTTCCATTTCTTTTACAGAAGATCTCATGAGATCACGAGTTCAAAAGAACAGTTCAATTTAGAGCTCCCATTGGAAATGGTCCCAGAAAGTCTTACGCTGGGCTTTGAAGTGTTTTAACTGTCATAATCTCGCTGTTCAGAGATGGGAAAAACAAATTCTGTTAATATTTCCGTTAGAAGTGCTCTTCAAAAACCATAACAGACATATCAGGGCAAAACTTTTGTTTCTGTTTGTCAGATAGACCCACAGTCATTTGAAAACATTTCTTAATATGTTAAAAACTATAACTTTCTAAACTGACCTTTATCCTGCAGGATTAAGATGTTAATTGCTACCATTTAGTCTGTGGAGCCTGACCTCCATCATATTATAACTGGAAGGTGACTCGCTGTCCAACGACCAAAAGCTCTGCTCCGGACCCGGCAGGTCATTTATTAGCGAGGGACAAGACTGATTTCCTGTCACGAGCATTTGTTCCACATTTTTTACACGCAGCAGTTACCTCACTGGCGTTGTGACCCACAGTTTGCTCTGTAATAGGTGTCACTTTTAGACATTCACAGGTGGATCAAACTGTTTATTCATAAGCAAACCAAACTTGAAAAGCGGATATAACCCCGACTCAGAACTCCGGAGGGGTGGACTAAGATTGAAATTGGTCTGACTCTTTCGCTCTTGAATTGAGGGTCCATTGTATTTTGTCAAACAAAAGGTTTTTATCAGAGGCTCTTAATGTAACCCCCTCCCTCACTCTCATGGCCACCAACTCGTTCTTCTCTTCCTCTCTTTTCTCATTCATTTATTCCACTGTGTGTGGAAATAGGCTGGGCAACAATTAATTTCAGAATGAATTCAGGCAGGATCTATTACCCCTCTCTGCCTCTATTGCTCTAATGGAAATCTATTTCACTTCTCTTTTGTGTCCAATATAATTTAATGCCCATTTTATTAATGGCCTGAAATAATTACGGAAGGCTTTTGTGATTCTTGAGTATGTTTCATTTAATTGTGTAATAAATGTCTAATCAGAGCTCTCATCTCAAGCCATTATGGCATTAAAATTAACAATTATGCCACAAATGTCTTGGTGAATGCGTTGGGGTCTATAGAAATCGTTGCTGATAACAAGACACATATAAATCATTCATGAGAATTTTTTCACAGAAAAGCAAAGTGAGAGATAGGAAGATGGGAGGGAGAAAAAAGAAGTGGGGGAAGAAAAGAGAAGAAGAAAGAGGCTGAGTTTTCTTTATTCCATTCAAAAACCAGGGATGGCCAAAAGATAGGGCATTTTAAAACTGTGTCACCCTCTCCAGTTCTTTTCTTCCGCTGTCTCTCTCTATCTCCCTTTAATTTGCCTTCTTCTTTATTTTTGAAGTGACAGATTTCACTTTGGGAATTCATTAACCGTTAACTTGGCCGATAAAATATCTATCAGCCCTTCTGCCCGGTTGCTTTACTAAGCTGCGTGGCGCCCCGGTCCAACGTTGTGGGTGACCAAAGGCAATTAAAGAGTCTTCACACTCTCTCACCATCCCAGTGTCACTTGCTCAGTGAAAAGAGGAAGGCTGCTCAACGTACCAGCAAGAATTGTTTTCTTAGTAGCAGAGTATACAAATTTCATGGTATGGGGGAACTCCATCTGCCAGTGAAGACTCCTTTTCAGTTCCTCAATGTCATTCCCAAGCTCATATACTACAATTGGATTTGGGTAATCAATTTTAATAGCATAGTGTTTAGTTTTGTTCATTTTTCTTTATTCTCTAAGACCATGATGCTAAAAAGGACCTAAGGACCTTCAGACCAATGGATTGTACCCTCGATGTAACCAGATTCCCTCCAGTAACAAGTCAAGAAATCAAGGAGGTGAGGGTGGTGGAGACGAGGTTTCATCTTAATGAGAGGGTTGCTTTTATTCTCAATCAAACACCTTTTTTTTGTGGATCAACAACATTGAATGAGGTGGTTCATAGTGTAAATCTGGGACAGTGGAATGAACAGGGTGCCATCTTCATTAGTGCTACAAAACAACATCTGCACACTTACACTCAATTTCTGACACCCAAATGATTCTCGAATCACTTTATTGATATTTTCCTGATATTTTCCAAGTAGTCTATAAAATTTTGTGGGCGTGGTTAATTTTTGTTGAACCCAACTTGTATTAAATCTTCCACGACATAACACATCAACTGAATCAGTAACAGTAGCAATAATGAATGAAGTCCAACTGCAAAGGAAACAGGACAGTCCTACTGCTCATTGTTTTTGATCAATAATTTGTTTATAATCTTTTCCCACCTATATATACTGTATATAAATATATAAATATATCATATAGTAACTATAATGAACTATAAATTCTGAGCTTTAAAGAAGTCAGATGATGCTAAATGTTGTGTTGGTGCATCACTGACCAATCAATCATATTCTCTTTAACAAAAACATTGTGCTTTTTTTGGACACCTATGCTGAAATAGCACAGATACATGTATAATAAATCAGCTGGTAAGATGTGTTTTGACACAGGGCCCTTCTTTGACATAGAGCCTCAAGGCTCTGTAATAAATCAGGGCCAACTTTACGGCCCGCATCATTACAGGGAAGAGTTTAATCCAGCCCTGTTTCCTAGTAACACACACGAACGATAAAGGAGAAAGTGGAAAATAAATTTTTGATCAAAAATCATGTTATTTTCATTGTCTTATATCAGCATTTATTATTCTATTTCTATTTTATTATTCTGATTCCACACGTCATTAAAGTACAGTAATTGTACAGTATAGTTTGCATTTGTAGATAACCAAATTGTCCAGTATAGCTAAATATAGCTTTGAAGGATTAATTATGCTAACAATATCAATATTAAAGATATTCCAACACAAAATGAAGCTACTGATATCATTTATGACCAAAGGTTGATATGAGTGGTTCATCAATGCAACATGAAAAATTAACAATTACTGTAATGATGTGGACCTTTTTTTCTGTGGTGACCCTTTGGAATTCAATTGATGAATGTATTTTTTATCTTATGAAAGCCACGGTGTTCAAAAATGAAGCAACCTTGGTAAAACCAAAAGCTTTGCTTTGCATTGTAATCAGTAGAATTGTTTTATTAAATATCTCAAACAAGTGTCAAGTTCAAGTGGATTTTAATATTTAAGTATTCACATTTTTGAAATGTCACTGAGACAAGCAATCTGCCCCAAGTGCTTTGTCAGAAATACAGTAGAAGAGTTCTTTGGCCATTTACAGCAGCAGCTTGTTTTGGGTGATGTGTTGATCATGAGGATGGCTGCTTATGTAAAGTGTGAACGTTTTCTGTATCATGTCCAGTAAATGCACAAGGATTTACACCTTGAATTCTTACATTGTGTTGCACTAAAAGCAAGAAAGAAGTTTAATCCCAAGCAGAGTAACTGTCAAGAACAATTGAATGCCAAGGTAATGTGAATGAAAACAAAAATATGTATTTGCTCCATTCCAAAATCCAAACCAACAAGCCAACAAACACAACTCTCTTGTCAAAGTTTAAAATACAATGCACCCTCGTTGCTCGTGGTTAATGGAACCACACGCGAATAACAAATTCCACGATATAGGAACAAACTACTTATTAATTATTTATGGTAATTTAAACATTTATGATCCCTCCCCATACTGATATCAAACCACCTTCTATCTTTATTACCTTTTCCCACACTCTTATAGACTGTTTAAAGCACTTTTGTGTGGAAGCGCTCCGAGACTCACGGAACGCTCAAGGCTTCTGGAAGCCGTCAGCCAATAGAATGCGCTTACAGTATCACATGACTACATACTGAAAATCTGTGTTGATGCACAAATGAATGCACGAGGGATTAATGTATGCCTGTTTATCTTCCCAGGAAATTGAAATCTGTTCAAAATGTATAAATAAATGAATGTGTGTGTGCGTGCGTGCGTGCATGTGTGTGCGCGCGCGTGTGTGTGTGTGTGAGTGTGTGTGTGTTTATCTAGATCTACAATGACATTTAAGGGTCGTTGTCCGTCCTTCAAGTTCTGTGGAAGTTTTTTTTTTTTTTTTCTGTAATTCTGCCCATAAACACAACAAAAACCAATAAACAAGTAATCAAATGGACATGGTGGGAGTTAAAACTTATTAGGCAGTGATCAAACTCTCCAGAAAGATATGCACATGCACTAATATCCTTCCCATTCAACATGTGCACATAGTTAAGATGCATTGGTAGCTAACAACTCATAGCTCATCAAATACTGGCTGACATTTGTCTTGTCCTCACCTCCATCTGATTATTTCATGTTAGAAATGAACTCCTGATGAATTTAGACGACGGGGAGCAGCATCAGGGCAGAAATTCCAAACTGAACTGAAATTACTTTGAACTGTTTACTACATTTCATCTTGTTGGAGCTGCTTTGTCCAAAAAGATCTTTCCCTATTTAACTATGCACTTAACTTATGTGCAAATTAACCTTGGCAATTTCACAGAGATACTTGTGCCCACCCCCCCAGTCACACACACACACACACACGCACATACACAACACACACACAAATACACACACACACTCACTCACTCACACACCTTCTTCTAGCCAATTTAATTCCAAGCTCCAGATTTCACGGTCAATTTTATCTTGCTCACACTCAAAGAGTCCATCATCAATTCTTCACAACTTTTCATGTCCCCTTTCTCTGCAGATTCGCTGCGAAATTGCCTATTCAGGCCATTAAATAACTGTGACTGCTATAAATTTACAGCTACACCCTGCCCTTTGAATATGCATCTAGAATACTGACCTCCAGGAGCAATTAGTCTTAGTCTTTATTTATTTAGACAAATCATGGAGCTTTGTTTTATTCTGATCAAATATCATCAAAAAATAAGCAATTTTGCACAGCCATGAGGCAATGAGGAGCAGACACCATGACTAGTTTGTGTCCTGGCAGATTTGAAGTAGAAAATATATCACAAGAAGTAAAAATTGAGCAAGTTTTGCTAAGATGACTTCCGTTTGTCTTAGGTTGAGTAAACCTGAACAAGCAACAGAGTTTTGTCAAAATACTGGAATAATAACAGCCATCGCAGCCCACTGTTTGAGGATATCTGGTAATTTAGTACAGTAGCTGGTCTCTAACTCACATCACGTCTTCTATAGTGTCCCAAAATCCCATTTTCTTCATGATGTCATCTAGACATGAGACCAAATGTGGGAAGGATTTTTCTTCTGATTCCTGCATAAAAGACAAAATGGGTGGAAAATTATGTTCAATGTCTGCATAAGAATGCCTTCCTGTTAACAGTGCTTGAGTAGCTGTTAGCATTTAGTAGCACGGGCAAAGCACTGATATCAGGTTAATGGGGTGAGCTGTTGAAGAACTGGGGCCTGACGGAAAACACAGGCCCTCAATGTTACTGTGAGGCTGTGACTGCCTGGTGAATGTTTGACAGTGGTCAGTTTCTTACCTCCTCTTCTTAAGGTTTTGATGTGCAGAAACACAGGAGGACAAGGAAATAATGTGAAAACTATGTTAATGCTTTGTAATTTGTGATTCTGTTTAAACATTATCAGCGTGAGGAGACCTTCTACTTTCATCCTGGGCTGTTTGTTAGTGATCTATGAACATAGATCTAGCCACTAGCCACATGCAGAACAATGTTAGCCACTAGAATGAAGGCTAGATTACAATTTATGTCTAAATATCCCACCAGTGTTGGATTTGTTTCTGGTTTTGTTGCTACAAACTTGGGTTGAAATGCCGTCATGTGTCACACCGCAAACATAGTCCTTGAAATGACAGCTTTGAGTTAAAGGAGCTGCTAACGTTTGGAGAGAAAAAATGTCCTTCTTGTAATTTATTTTGTCTACTTTAAGTATACATGATTAAATGTTCTATTTTATTCTAGAAGGATATATCACTGAAAAATGTATCTCATCTACATGACTGAGAGGTTGAACATCAAGCTGTTGTTCCTAATGAGAAACTACAATCATTAGAAATAATTTTTGGACAATGGTGTAACCACATGACCTATAAACTGCAGTGAAGGGTTGAAATGTTTGTTTTTGTTTTTTCTGAATAAGGGTGGTTTTAATTGTTTTTCTGTCAAAGCTGCTGTCTGCCATTCTATAATGGAAGAAGTATCAAAGATAAAAGCAATATCTTTATTACACTTAGTCACAGTCTGAGTCCTTTCCTTTGTCTTAGAGGGGACCACAGGCTATAATTGGAGACCAGTGCACATCATCTCTCGGCTGAGAGGGTAAATGAGGGATCCCTAGACTCCAGGATTACCCCATTATTGAGAAGACGTTCCACTAAGCCTCCACCACTGACACATATTCCTGTTCTATGGCCTATTCACTTTAAAATATGTCTTGTCAGGGAGGCTTACAGAAATCTACATAATCCTTTTTCATCACAATTAAAGATACCACTGAACAATAAAATTGCTTGCTCTCTGGTTTGTTTCATGTCGCTTTGAGGAAAAACGGGGTGAGGGAGACGAGGCTGAGCCCTACTGAAGGTTGCAAAAGATGTAAATGAATTGTGATTTTTTTTTTTCTGAGGAGGGCGAGGACCTTAAGACATTTTCTATCCATTACAATTGTACAGAGGTTTTATGACTCAAAGGGCAAAATGTTGGTTCTTGTAGTGTTTGGTGATTTGTAGTGTTTGGTGTAGATATTAATGTCAGGTGGCTGTGATAATAAGTCAAGTCTCCCTTGAACACAATTTCTGAATGCTGACAAACATTCCTCAGGTTTCACTGCTGGATTTATTAGAATAAATAAGAATCAACTTAGATTTTACTGTATTGATTCATTAGCAAAAGTGGGATTCAGAGGCCAGTGCCAGTCTGTTCTAAGGTGTGATTTGGATAGACAGATTTTTTGCTGATGCATGTAGTCAGCTTTTTAACGATAGTGCTGGTGATGCTAGAATTGCAGTTATATCGTTATATTATTGATCATTTATATGCTGCCTATAGCTTGCTGTAAGATCTTCAGATTTTGTAAATGTAAAATCAAAACAATCAAAATTCATGAATGTCTCAGCATAAAGTCAAAGAAATATTTCTGAAATATAAGTAACATGAAACCGAAGTAATGACTCCAAAATCCTTCCAAAATCTCTTCTTCTTCTTCTGCTTGCAGCAGGCAACAGGATTACACAACATAAACTAACAATTATGTTTTATGAATATAAATAAATATAATAAATGTACAATAAAAAGATATTTGACATGTGTAAGACACTGACTTTGTGTCTGCGATCCAGAAAGTGATCTGCAGCAAAATGATTTGAAATAGTTGACTTACATTTTCAGTAGTCATTAAAATGTTAATATTACAGTGACTTTCCTTCATAGGACGGATGTGAGCTCCTGCTGTCCAATCATCAACAACCTGATAGCATCTCCAGAAAATTAGCAGCAAACTGTCCACATGAGCCATGTGTTTACAGTCTGGACTGTGATTACAGTCCCCTGTTCCCTCATGTCTCATCAACTTGTTGGATTTCTGTTATCCTGGATTGCATGCTCCAGTCACTGATCTCCTATGTTTCACAAAACGACTATCGACAGCTGGAAAAGTCCAGTCAACTTTATTGATAAAGCGCTGAATCACACCAGAGGTGCCTTGAAGCACTTTGCAAAATCAGAAAAAAAGAGAAAACCAACTGAACCCCCGAAGAGTAAACATGAAATGACAGTGGCCAGGAAAAACTTGTCATTGGGAAGAAACTTGAGGCGCATCCTGACTTTCTGGTGGGCGGTCGTCTGCCTTGAGCTGTTTGGGTGAAAAAGGAAATACAAAATAAAAGACAGGAAGATAAAGTCAAAGGAATGTGAATGAATGGGAGAACTGTGACATTCCCATCTATATATTTGAATAAGCTCACCTGAAAACCTCACGCTGTCACGCTTCCAGCGTCTAACCGGAAGTTGGGGCCGCTAGCCGAGTTAGCTCTGGTCTTCACATTTGTCCATGTCTCTCACTTACGGAGCTGTTTATATTCGTTGATTGTGACGGACCTCATGTTGTCGTGTGGGGAACCCCAATGCTTTGTTCACCAAGACTGAACTCGCAAAGTCGACGTCTACCTGGATGGCCCGACCGTAACGCCAAAGTGGCTTTTGTCTTCGCATTCATCCGTCCTACACACATGGAGCCGTTACGGCTTCATCAGACACAGAGGTTTGTTTTCTTAAGACGGCGGAAAAAAAAGAAAACAAAGTCTGATATTACTGTATTGTTTTATCCTGGAATTTCCACGGGTTCCCGCTAGTGTGTGTGTGTGTGTGTGTGTGTGTGTGTGTGTGTGTGTGTGTGTGTGTGTGTGTGTGTGTGTGTGTGTGTGTGTGTGTGTGTGTGTGTGTGTGTGTGTGTGTGTGTGTGTGTGTGTGTGTGTATATATATATATGGATGGATGGATGGATGGATGGATGGATGGATGGAGGGAGGGATAGATAGATAGATAGATAGATAGATAGATAGATAGATAGATAGATAGATAGATAGATAGATAGATAGATAGATAGATAGATAGATAGATAGATAGATAGATAGAGACATAGATAGAGATATATAGATAGATATGTATTATATATCTACAGTATATCTCTCACAAGTATGATTGGTGGTGTATTTCACACAGTGTTTCTCCAACCTCAGTCTTTATTGTTATTTCACTGCTTTTTACTAATGATAATGTTCATTCAGTTTCACTACAGACATGAAAATGATATGTGCAAGTACCAAATGCAAGTCTCCTCTTATCATCGCATTCAGACACAAATCCATAGCTCACCCTGAATTATGGCTAAATTCACCATGCTAAGTTGTTCATAATCTTTCTGTCTTGAAATAGAATGGTAACGTACTACTGAAGTCTCCTCAGTTCAGTGTAATATTTCACAGTATTATTTTGTATCAACTTCATTATGGTAAATGATTCATTCCTTAAGTCACACTTAATTTACAGATAAAGATAAAAACAGACTTAAGCGTATAGATGGTTGAGGTTTATGAGGAGCAGAAGACGATGCTGAGCAGAGGAGGATGCTGTAAGATGGGGAGAGAGGGAAAAGGATTTGTTTCAGCAAGTTCACCCAAAACAGCACATTAGAGAACAAATAACAAAATAAAGTAAATAGAAATGTTGTAGAGGTCTTCAGCTGTTTTCACTGCCGTGGTCACAAAAGACATCATGAAGGATCAGATTAAGTTGAGGCGGTTCTATGGCGTGGAAATGGGTTTAAGACTACATGTATGCAGGTGAGAGGTGGTGGTGCAGACCTCCACCCTCATTTAGAGTTGTGCCCTTCAGTTTGACATCAATGGTTTTCTTTACTCCCCCTTCAAAGTGGGTATACTGCTTCTGTCAGATGAGTGTCTAAGTATAAGTATGGGTGGACTGCTGGGTCCTGATCTGAGGGCTGAGGAGACAGCTCCCATGTTAGTGCCATGCATTTGTGAAGCGGTTTCATAGTTTCTCCTACAAACAGCTCCATGCTCTCCTTACTGCAGTTGATAAACAAAAGTTGATGAGCTGTTTGAGAGTCAATCTTCAAGGATTACCATGATGAATGAGCATTACACCAACATGCCTCTGCCTAGCGTTGAAAGCACCTCTCATCACGGCCAATGAAAATGTAGTGTTTTGGTGAAGTTTGTGTTATTTTTTAAGTCCTGCCCATTTTTTCACCAACCAAAGCATGTTGACTCATCACAGTTACTGTTTGAAGATGTCACTGTCAACTCATCTTCTTCTCCTTTGGCTCATGGACAGAAAGTGCATTGAGTAACAAAAGTCACACTACTATAGAATAATGGTTAAATTGTTTCCATCACAATCTCTGACAATGCGTAGTGTGTAGTTCCTACTACACATAAAAAACATTCAAAAGTCTTATGTAAATTAATCCAACACACACGAACACAACACAGACAATGACAGCACGTTAAACTGGAATTATTGCTATGTTCAGTTCTTCATGTAGATTGTTAAGATGCTAACATATGGATATTAGAACTAAGAGAAAGATGTGCCTGAAGGGAAAGCCACTCGTTTGTTTAGCAAAGCAATCATTAGAAAACCATGCCTTAATTTAATAACAATGGATAGCTGAACAATCAAGTTGTGATAAAATGTGACATCCACATCTACCCAACTTAGATCTTCTGAGTTCCCGTAGAGCACTATTTAGTGAGAACTCCATCTAACTAACTTGATTGCTCTGGGCTCTGCTTATTTTCAGATGACCCCTATAAAAAAATGTATTAAGGTCTATTGAAGGCAGAGGCAGTACAGGAGTTGGTGTGTGTCCATCAGATTTCCACCCTGAGTGTATAAACACGTCCTTGTCCTTTCACTCTGAGGGACCGACACTAAAACATGACATCTAACACCAATGTCCTCCTGCTTTCATTTGACCTGTAATGAAACTTTAAAAACCCGACAGAGTCAGACCAGTCATTCACAAACGGGCTGCACTATTGACTCATGACCCCTTTTTAAAGAGTAGTAGCAGTAAAGTTAACAAGTAACACGTAGTCCACAGTCTCCTGCAGGAGCATTTGAAGTATACAGTTAAATGAAGGAGACACAGGGGGAGGGCAAACATAATACTGCTAAGAATGTTCAAAGTCTGAGTTTTACATCAGCTGCTGCTTTCATTTCATTTCAGTTCTGCTGCTGACCTACAGTGCGAGGTCAGCATGTCACACAACGCAGGGCTGAAAACACTGACAGTGGACAGACACACCACTGCTCCAACACACCTCCTCCTTTAACACACCTCAACCAAGGACATCTGTGGTGCACCATCACATCTGTGGTGTTCTCATTGACGTTGCACATTATTGTTATTGTGACTTCTTGCAATGAAGAAACGTCATATTTGTTTCATTTGAAAAACTGCAGACAGACATGAGGTAAACCTGCATCCCTGTTGGTTTCCATCTTCACAAGTGACATTTGAATAAAAGCAGGACTGTCTAAAAAACAAATGTATTCATTTTAATATGTAGCCTAACCTGCTTCTGCATCAAACACAACATCTTTAAAATGTAGGCCATGTTCATTTTAAATTAAAGTCAACATTATTCCATCATCTTAGTTAAGGGCAAGTTTTTATTTATTTTTTGCAAGTAAATGGGTTACACTAGATTAATACATTTCAGTCATTTTGTCTCGTAAATCATTTAGTCAGAATAAAGACATACTTTAATTGAAATGCACATTGTTATACATAACCACAGTCACAAGGTAGTCAGTCAGTAAACACCACATGGGGAACTGATGTTTCTTCTGTTTTTATTCTCTAGCAGGGAAATAAATAAAAACATAATACAATTGATGTTCAGAGCTATGAGTGAACATTTGATTCCCTATTTGCAGCAGTGAGAAACAACTGACTGATACGTGTGGATGTACTGCGGTGTAACTGCTGGTCCGTCTCCTCTCTGAAGAAAGCCGACCATGCAGGGTGACCTTATGATTTCATTTGCAGTCAAATTTGAGACTGATAAAAATAAAATGAGCTCAAATGATATTCCTTGTCTTATGAAAACAGTTATCATGACTAAGCACATGATGCACAATACATTTTGTGGCTTGAGTTTTAAGCCTATCCTCATTGTAATGTTCACAAGTTCACATATAATTATGATAATATAAACTATAATCCTTTTATACATAAACAAGCAATTTAAGCTGCCGTGGTGTGACAGAGTAGCAGGTAGTTCATCAGCATCAAGTACTACTAAATTACCATACAAAAAGGTCCCAGCTAACTGTTAGCATTAATATTGTAGTGCAGATGCAACAGCAACCTGTCTGGTGTACTTGGGTTCGAAGAGAAGCTCTTAGTTTTTACTTTTAAAGTTACATCAAATGGAAACACTCCATCGAGTGCTCGAGGGTTCATGGTAGTTTGTCCAACCAGTCCACATGTGTTAAGTGGATCTGGAGAAGGCATTCGATCATGCCCCTCATGGTATCTTGTAGGGATTGCTTCAGGAGTATGGGGTCCGGGGCCCTTTGCTGAGTGCTGTCCGGTACCTGTATGACCGAAGCCGGAGCTTGGTTCGCATTGCCGGCAGTAAGTCAGACCTGCTCCAGGTGCATGTTGGACTCTGCCCTCTATCACCAGTTCTGTTCATAATCTTTAAAGACAGAATTTCTAGGCGCAACCAGGATCTGGTGGGAGTCCGGTTTGGGGACCACAGGATTTCTTCTCTGCTTTTTGCAGATGATGTTTTCCTGTTGGCCTCATTAAACCTGGACCATCGACCGGAAAAAGGTGCCCTCTTCAGGTCGGTGGAGCGTCTTTGCCCCAAGTGGAGGACTTTAAGTATCTTGGGGTCTTGTTCAAGAGTGTGGGAAGGATGGAACGTGAGATTGACAGATGGATCGGTGCAGCTCCTGCAGTGATGCGGTCGCTGTATAGGTCTTGTGGTGAAGAAGGGGCTGAGTTGTAAGACGAAGCTCTTGATTTAGCGGTCAATCTAGTGTTCCTACTCTTACCTATGGTCATGAGATTTGGGTCATGACCGAAAGGACAAAACCCCGGATATAAGCGGCTGAAATGAGTTTCCTCTGTAGAATGGCTGGGCGCACCCTTAGAGATAGGATGAGGAGCTCAGTCACCTGAGTAGAACCACAGCTCCTCCGTCTCAAGCGGAGCCAGCAGAGGTGACTTGGGCATCTGTTCCAGATACCTCCTGGACACCTCCCTGGGTAGGCGTTCTGGGCATGTCCTCCTGGGAGGACTTAGGACATGCAGGAGGGACTATGTCTCTCGGCTGGCCTGGGAATGCCTTGGGCTCCGCCTATAGGAGCTGGAGGAAGTGTCTGGGAAGAGGGAAGTATGGGCATCCCTGCTGAGCCTGTTGCCACCGCGACCCGGCCCCTGATAAGTGGTTGAAGATGGATGGATGGATGGATCATACGGAAACACGTAATGTCAGACATGATACAACAACTCAACCCTTAACAAAGAAATAACAGTTTTAATCGTCAGAGACAACTGTAATCATGAGTGGTGCAACTGTCCTTCATTGTCTTAACCTGTGTTTCTGGAATTCTGAGCCCGGAGACAGCACTGGACACACACTGTATAAACACTGAAGCCAACACTGAAGACACCACTGGACAAACTGCTGGACATTATGGTAATCCCAGTCACCTTTGCACACCGTCATCAGTACCCAGAAGCCAAAAACAGCTCTTTCCCAAGTGCAGCACTAAAACTTAGAGCTTCCTTTGTTTCTCAGGCCATCAGACTGGACAACGCCCACTTGAGAGGAGAAGGAGTACCAAGAAAACAGGATGGGAAACAGCAGTAGCCAGTAGTCACTACAGTAGATAATTATGTACACAGAACACACACAGACAGAACCTACAAACTGTAATGCAGACATGATCCAAAAAACGTACATATGTAAATCAATTGAGGGGGTCTTTGATTTACCAAAGAAAAATACTTTTAACAAACTACTGTTACATTTGACCTCCCAGAGCCTGAACGTTAAAGTTCAGTTTTTCAGGACTATATTGTGATTAAGATACTTGACCTGACTTCCGTCAGTATGGGAATGTGTAGATGATAAGAACTGTTCTCTTAAATCAACCTAATAAACTCTTGTTTCTCCAAGGAAAAACTAAATAAATGTTAACCTTCTACACATTTTGTTAAAACAGGCCTAACTATTTTGGTACTTTCAACCTTATCTTCATCAGTGTTTTTAAATTTCTATTGTTGCTGTTGATGCGTACACTTCAGTCTCAGATGAGCATCAGTAAATCTTTAATATTTTCTGCCTGCAACATGCAAATGTGAACATCTTTCTAAAGGCAAGCACAATCCTTAAAGTGAGAGTAATTATCTCTCTTCCAAATGCCAATCTGAACCTGTCTCTGTGGCTTGAATAGGATCCATGAGACCTCAGGAGGTAATCTCTCTTCACTCTGTACTCTCAGTGTTTGCTACATGGCTGCTTTGGACCAGACACAATGTGAAACTCAAAAAACGGTTTTATTTAGCAGGGACAGACCCCAGCAACACCCGTCAACCGATTGAAGATGACAGTCATCATCTCGTCTTCAAGAAAATGGATGGATGGATGGATGGATGGATGGATTTTACCATTAAATCATAATTATAATTATATATTATTATTATTATTATTAGTGCTTTCAGGCGATTAAAAAATTAATCTAATTAATTACAGGTTTTGTAATTAATCAATCTAATTAATCACATTTTAATCTCATACCTGCTAACGGCCCCCAAATAAAGAATTTGAATTCTAGGACATTACAAAATTGTAGTGCATGACTAATCAATAGAATGCACCAAGAAGACAAGATTTCAAATCCACATTTTTATTGGTTAAGTGTGCTTTATAAATTAAATTCAAAAGAAAAAAGGCCAAGCATATCAGCAAACCCATTAGGCCAGGTGCATTTCTCAAAAATGCAATACAAATACAGTTAAATAAAATAAATACGATTCAGAAATAAAATAAGGCTGAGTCTCAAGTAGGCACATAAGCAGACTCTCAATCAAAATGAATACTAAAGCTGACTCAATACAGCAATTCAAAATGAATAGTATAACATGCCTCTAAATAAGGCAATTAAAGAGCAAGATGCCAACAGGCTTTTCCTTTAACAGGGTAAGCTAACGTTCTACTCTGTCCTTGACATGTTTTACATTAAAATAATACGTTAGGCTGGAGCTGCTTCGGTGATATGAAAATTCTTTAACGAAAGAATAATAATAATAATAATAATAATAATAATAATAATAATAATAATAATAATAATAATAATAATAATAATAATAATAACAATAACAATAATAATAATAATAATAATAATAATAACAATAATAATAATAATAATAATAATAATAATAATAATGGATTCGATTTATATAGCGCTTTTCTGGACACTCAAAGAGGCTTTACATCGGATCCATTATTCATTCACTCCTCATTCATACTTGGTGATGGTAACTACAGTACGTGTGTAGCCACAGCTGCCCTGGGGCAAACTGATGGAGGCGTCTACAGCACAGATTGGCAGCGCAGAATCACTGCGTTTTTGTTGATGGTCCTGTCTTTGTTCTTTTTATAAATGAACTTTCCGCCCAAAGGTCCGAGTGGGCTTGCCTCGCTCTCCTGTGTCGCGTCCATCTCTGTTGTCAGTCACTCTGCTTTTGACTAGTGGTGCAGGTAGGGAGTGACGTCACTGCAGCCTACGGGTCCCTCAATGGGCCAAATTTAAAATGCTTGCGCATTGGCTTGCCACTCATGATTAATTGCGTTAATTTTTATAGCGCGATAATTTGCAGCGTAATTAATTAATCTAATTAACGCGCTAAAGTGACAGCCCTAATTATTATATAATTTAAGGTTCTGTGCTGAATGTATGTCTTTGCCATTTTAAAGCTTTTTGAGTTAGCCTTGTGTATGTATATAAAAATAAAATCGCCTTGCCTTGAATGAAAGCCCCAGTCCCCCCAGTGGACATGACAATGTGCACTGAGCAAGATCCTCAACTCTCCAGAAGGGCAGCTCTCTGCTCCACTGGGAGGAAGCAAAGACAGAAAAGAATTTCAACTCCAGGGACCAATAAATTATTACAAAAAAGTAAATAAATAAATAATATTGAGGGCCCTGACTAACGAGACTCTACTGTTTGACAATGTTGGGCCCATGGTGATTATCAGGGTCATATTTCCTGCAGTGTGTCCCAATCTGCTGGAGTAGGTCGGACCAAGCTTGTGACTTCGTGATTGATTCTTGTTGTTGAAGTACAGCCAGAAGGGCACAGAATGGTCTTTATATTTTTTAAGCATCATACCAACTCAAATATTTTAATAACATGGCCAAATGAGACATGTCAGTGGTGATAGGGGAATAAAAACAGTCAAAAATGCTGCTTTATCCTCTCTGTACATCTGCAGTCTGCAGTCTTCTTTTTTTCCTGTTTTGACCTCTGAATACAGACAACCTCCACATGCTGGTGTGGAGGGTTATTTCCTCATGCAGGAAAAGATTAAGCATGTTAGTCGGCCATCAGAAGAAGTGTCAGTGTCGAGTTTGAGTAAATTCTTGGTTTCAACAGACAACAAATAGGAGTTGGTCCACATTGTTGCTGATTTGTTAATGCCAGGTTTGACTGAGCCTTAAAATGCAACCATAACAAAAAAATAAAATGACAGAAATCAGAATGAAACATAATGAATATTATTCTCACGATATCTTCTAAATAAAAACATTGGAATCACCAACATTATGATTTGTGGCTAATCCATTTAACATTTTTACTCTGCTCTTCCAACAGATTACAATCTTTGTAAGTTACATAATCATATTGAAATCACTGGTTAGTATCAGAATTGGTAACCTTTGCTTTCATTTATATTTTATATATTGTACACACAGTATGCTCAGTTTAATTACGTCTGTTACTCCATTGTGATACTTATTGTCTATTAATGCACGGAGCCTTGAGCCAATCAAACTGAACTGATGACTTCTGACCTTGATAAAGGGACGCTGAACCCCTATGGTCTCATAAGCTTTGTGTTGATGGGTCAGGAGCGAGTTAGCTTAGCATATAATTAATGCTAAATAACCCCTGGTTGTTTGTCAACACTTTTTCCACTGTCTTTTCACCATGCCTTATAATCTTCAGAGTGCCTGCAGGCGCTGCATTCTGTGATAGCATCTTAAGCCTCTTGTTCCAATACCCTGGCCTGGCAGGAACAACACTGGCCAGTCACTCATTTACAAGCAAAGATAAATGCACAGTCCTTAATCTGTCTCCAGTTAGGTCTCCAGCAACAACACACAGGCCAAGCCCACGCCTTCAACTCTTCTGCAGGCTTAGCTGCTCCATCAGCTGCTGCTCCATCAGCTGCTGCTCCTGCCGTGAAGGCTGCCTCCGCTCTCACCTCTATCACCTGCCACACAGGTACACAGTGATAAGCACACACAGCCAGGGGAGACTCTCCCAGTAATTAGGATACGATTTTAGAGCTTTTGTGCATGTCCTTTTTTTACCACCACTGCTGCATTTTTAGTGATATTACCTCAACAGCTTATTTCTGTTATGAATGTTTCACCACTGTTTTTGGATGAGTGAGCCACGAGAGCTTTAGTTGGGAGGATTTGATCTTTACTTTGCTTTGTCTACTCTGGATGTTGACGGCACGTCAAGGTTTGAGAGTTTATCTTTCCTATATTTTGTACACAAAGTGAATAATTCCACCCACAAGTAAATTACAGATCAATTAACAATTAGAATGACAATCAGCAGAGTGCATATCTCCAATGGCTGAACAGTCCAACCTGTATGTTTACTGTTCAAGTGCTACACAGACCTGACCTTCCGTATTATAAAGACCACTGGCTCTGCAGAGAAATGTGATGAGTTCCTGTCTAACCCAAGCTTCACCCTACAATAAAGTTTAAATTAGTTTGTAGTTTTAAGAAAATGTTCTTTCTCTCAATATTAATTCAAACATTAAAAAAAAAAATCTTGGATCTACTTCTTCCTCCAAATTCATACCAAAATGTAAAAGGTTGTTCCTCAGTCGTGTCCTTATTCCTGTCACCAAGTTGGTGTGAAAACAGTCTGGTAGTATTTGCATGTAAAGTATTTATATAAAGTTGAAAAGTTACAGGAAAATTGCACCCAAAGCTGATGTGTTGGTGCCAGAATTGATTGTTGAGACTCCTGTAAGTGTTGAGTGTGAGGTGTGAGGTGATGATTTGGCTTAGAATGAAGGAGTAACACCACTCTGGGCCTAACAAGCCACATGAACAACCGGTAGAATCACATCAGTTTCTAGCTGTATGGAGCTTGTGTGTGAACAGCTGGAGTAATACTGACGTATAACTTCATGTCACAGCTGCTGCTGTGTGCTCACTACTGAAAGTGAAGAACCCAGAAAACAACACAGAAATGAACAGAGGTCGATCAGAAGACTGCTGCCTGGTACAAATGTGTATATACAATCCGCCAAGAACAGCATCAAAAAGGTGTTTCCTTAAATAAAATGGAACAAAATGTAAATATATACATGTTTGATTTTCAGTTGAGTGTGTTTCTAATAGATACAGACTGATTTAGGGAAGAGGAATAATCTGGTGTCAGCATTCCATGAAATGATACCCATTATTTCTGTTTCAGTGACACGACTTGGAAACTGTCAAAAAAGACTTACACGGTAATAACATCTATAATTTAAAAATCTACCCAAAATTACTTTTGCCCTTTTAAAACTGAAACCAGGGTGTATTAAGTCAACTAGCCTGAAGCATTCAGTGCCTCCACAGCACAAACCTTTGTGGCTTCATTTTTGTTGTATGATCAATTTCCTGGTAAATAGTTACTCGTAAAAAAAAAAATCCATTACAGAGTGTCATTTTCCCATTTTTTTGTCTTGCTTCAAGTCTTTAAGCTAAGCTAAGCTAATTGCTTCATCTCATTCGACGCATGGAAGCAAATAATCATATTTTCCAAAATGTTGAGCCTTTCCCTTAAACTCATGCTAGGAATTGGGTTTTTCTTAGGGTTTGCCCATGCATGTTGGTCGTTTTATCAGTTAGTTTGCTCCATCTGGGGTCTGTGTCTCATTAGAAACCACATTTATTAAAGCTCAGCTCAGAAATTTAAACTGCCAAGCGACAACAACAAAATCACTGTCAGTGCCATATAATTACTGAGGGAAAAAGAAAGAAATAATGTGAGTCACTTACACAAGTTCATTAAAGCTTATGCTATCCACTCCATTTTCCTTTTGGTTTGAATAAGACTAAGGGAGAACAATATCCCATTAAAGGCTGTTCATTCATTTGAATTGCTACTGAAGTGTCTGTGTTTTTCTGTGGCTTAAAGTCTGATAGCACTCGCAGAAAGAATGATTCCCCCGTTTGAAGACTTGTGAATACACACAAGGAAAGACAGACGGAGAAAGGAAGAGAAGCAGTGGCAGAGAGAGCAGCAGAGAGAGAACAAATGAGTGGGAAACATAATGGAACACTGTTCCTAATGCACTGCCTGTAGAGAGTGAATTAGGAGGCAAATGGTGTGATTATTGTGTGATGCAGCAGTGGTATGGCGGTGATGGTGGGATGCAGGATGCCCCAGGATGCAGATAGAAACCACCAGGGGTACGAGAGGGGAGCAGGCAATTGTGATTTATGGGTAGCAGTGGGCTGATAAGGGAGCTCCCTTCATTTAATGCCTTATCGGCTGCGTTAAAGAAAGGCCACAATTTGCAGCATTCTTAAAGCCCCAGATGTGACTAATCTCTGCAACCTTCCAGACAATCTGTCTCAGGAAAAACTATAGATCACCCACTTGTCTCGCTGATCTTCCCTTCTCCCTTTAGCGTGAAACGCTGGGGAAATGTATGCTTCAGACCTAAAAGCCTGGGCTAAAAGTGGGACGTAATAATAATAGAACATCTAAATCACAATGAAAGAACTTTATGTGTCCTCTTTATAGTTTTTAGATTGATGGTCCTTCTTTATCCAGGGTGAATAAAAGAAGGGCCACATAACGCTGTCCCATAATGTGACTTAAACCTTCTGGTTACCTAACAGAAGTAATTTTCAACACAATATTGTAATCTAATTTATTGTTTTACATGTGCATTGTGTAGCATATTCCAAAAAGCCTAACAGAACAAAGTTCATATCTACTGTCAGTTTCTCTCTCGTGCGCCGCAGCTAAATAAATAAATGATCGTGTTACTTCACACAATATGGGATATCATCCAGATCTGCATCTAATCTGCATCATTCAGACATCATACTTTACTGTGTATATCCTGAAAACTCAGACATGACTACGCAATGCAAAAGAAATTTGCAGAAAAATTCCTGATTCTGTCTGATTGTCTAGACACACAATTAAAAATGGCCTTTTGTATCTCCAAGACCCATTCTTGCACAGACTGTAATGAAAAGTACAGAAATGGGAAGACTTCGGGAAAGATGATCCTGCAAAGAAAAATTTGGACATTTTAGGATTTGAATATTGACTTTAATTTAATATAACAACAAATAAACAGATGTGGATGAAAACACAAGGTCCTGAGAGGAGGTTATGTGTTCTTATGTTAACCTCGTCCCAAGCTTAAAGGATTAAGGTGTCACAGTGTCTCCTCAACATTCGGACAATTTTTAGTTGCTATCCTTCATCTTTGTGTAAACTACTCACCATTACTTTAAAAAAAAAACAGGAGTAAGCGTAAGTCATAAAATGTGTCCTAGGTGAGACCATTGAAGAATATTAACTTAAGTAAAAGAATTACCTCAAAAAAGAAAAACTCTCCTTATAGATGCTGGAACAGAGCATTTATAAGGACACACACACACACACACACACACACACACACACACACACACACAAACATATACACACACACACACACACTGGTGGGTGTGTATATGTTCTCCCAGTAAAACTTGACATAGCTGCGCTGCTGATCAATACTAATCACAGAAATAATTACTCACTGGAGCTTAGGTATGCTATTGATTTGTAAGGCAGTTGTTTGCATTACTGTCATATCTGATCTTAATAATCTTAAAGGGCTTTTTTTTCCTGAAGTTTAAGGTCCTCATCATGTTGTGTAAAATGTATGAATGTCAATTCAAGGTCTAATCAATGTGTTCTGATGTATTGAGCACCAGTTAAAGTGACTTTCATGTGCATGTAGAGAAAAAAACAGGTGAATATTGATCAGTGCAGTCGACGCTTCCAACAAACAATATAGAACATTTTTCCCATCACCCTCAAATTAACTGTCACAATGGATGTCTGAAGAGAGTCGTACAGAAGAATGCATAGTGATAACATGAACATTTTTCCACTCCACTTGTTCTAAAATCAAGGTATGATTCCTCTGCTGAGTTTCTGCTTGTAGTTTCTCAAAAGTAGTTTCTCATCCTGCGGTCCTTCATCACCTGGTAATCCCTCCTAGTCTGCCATTCATCTCTGTGTTCAGGGGAAGCGTCCGTGATCTTGCGAACGTACACTGTCTTTGTCTTTAAAGTGCTCCTATCTCTTTAGATTGAGTGCATATATTTATTTTCATATGCCTCACTGTGTTCTTAGAGTGTAATTAGTCTGGGATACCCAGGAGTAGTTTTTTTCTGTGCCATTCTTAAGTATTCATGAAAGCCAGTGATCTGACAAATGGAATTTTTCAGCACGGCAGCATCTCACATCTCAGACCTTCATTCCAACAGATAATCCTGTTTAAATATCTGGCCTGGTTTCCACGGGCCTACTTGAATGCTTATACATACATACACACACATACACACCCCCCTGCCCTCTCACACACCCAAATGTATTAAATGCATGAAACAATTCACTTTACGTGTCTCGGTTTGGGATCATTTCCTGTTTAGAAGGATTCTTGTTTATTGTGTTCCGTTTGGGGTTCAGCAGTCAGCTGACCTCTTTGCTCCTGCGAGGTGAGCTTCTCCGCCAGCTATTGCGTCTGCCGCCGGGCTGCTGCAACCTTGACTTTGCCGTTCTGCTGTATTCTCATTTCAGCAGGCTAATTCATCACAATCACTCCCCTAACACCAAGGTTGGCTACATAATGAAGAGGTCAGCTCGGTAAAAACGAAGCTCTGATTGGGCAAAGGTCTAAAGATGACTACATTACAGTTTCACATACACCCTCCAACCTCAGTGACTTGACCCCCCCGTCCCTGCTGCTGTTATATTCCCATCCAAGAGGCCGCCCACCGGAGCAGTGGCAGCTTAGGTATTGTTTGCTCTCCTCTTTATGTTGTCACAGTCCACTGGGGAATATCCTACAAGTGAACTGGCATTTGACAGGCCTTGTATGATGTAGGAGGAGGGGGTGGCGCGCTGTGTCGGGAGTCACCTATTTCCTCAGGAGGCAGGGCCTTGTGGTCCGTTGGTCCCCACCATGTGTGTCTCCTGCCCCCTCCCCTGCCCGCGTCTGCCTGTGTTTCCCAAGCGCTCCAGCCCGCCTGCATGCCTGACAGACAGACAGATGTTATCTGCCGAGCATCTCCAGCTCTGGGCCTCTATCACTCTCCACAAACAGCCCATTGCTTGCACACAGGCTGCAAATTCTGTCTGCCTCTCTCCCTCCAGATAAGAGCCAATATCAGTGACAGAACATATTTTATGTATGAAATGTAGCTCACAACAAGCAGTCAAGCATTAGGTTTGTTTAAATAGATGATCTTTATCACCATTCTTTCAACACAGAGTTTTGACATTGTTCTCTATTTATTTTTCTTTGCACACATTCTTTTTTTAAGCTATCTCGCTCCGCGATTGGCTTTTAGAGAAGCTCCTGTCCAGGGGTTGAATTCACTGCTATTTTAATTATAACGGGACAGACTGTGTGAGGAATATTTCCTGCCCAGCCTCAGCTGTAGTCCTTCCTTCCTAAAAACCCATCCAGTCAACATTCCGGCGGATTATTTGCCAGGGATTTCTCTTGTCAAAGAAGCGACACTATTCCCCCTACTGTTGGCTGTTGTTAGCATCAGATATTGGATGATTTCCATTTAGTGCTCAGGTTATGCTTGTCAGTTTGTGCCCAGCATTTTTGCAATGATGGAAATAAGATCTTACATATGCCACATGTCTAGCTGACATAATAGTTTGGTGTGTGTGTGTGTGTGTGTGTGTGTGTGTGTGTGTGTGTGTGTGTGTGTGTGTGTGTGTGTGTGTGTGTGTGTGTGTGTGTGTGTGTGTGTGTGTGTGTGTGTGTGTGTGTGTGTGTGTGTGTGTGTGCATAGGCATTCAGATCAACAAAAAGACACTATGGAGATCTAATACTAATACGTTTGAATATGGATATTTAAATGCAAAATTCAAGACCTGTTTTTGCTTGAAACATTTAGTGATTACCAAAATTATGTTTAAAATCTAATTAATAAATGTATGTATATACTTTATTGGTTATTCAAGCCTTGTGCCATGAACAGCCCTGCCCCACTCCATCCTGTTGGGTTTGTACTCTTTTGAATCCCCCCCAAAAAGCGATACTCCCCCCATCCCCACACACACACAGAATGGGGGGAAACATTGAGGTCATTACCATAACAAGCTGGCGTGTTTCTGAAGATACACTTGTTCAGAATAGACAGGGGCAAGAGGGGGGGTAGGCCGGGGTGCAACACGGGCCCAGTTTATTTCAATAACAACAGCCAGACACAAGGCCTATCTAGTCAGACTTTGAATGAAACACTCGGCTCTGATGGAGCGATAAGACGCAGACGCTAAAAAGCAGGATGGCTAAAATGGTTTCTTGACCCTTGCTTTAGTTAATTACACAAACAGGACGCAGGAGGTTAAACAATACTTTTAAAGCTATTTGTTCCTTTGAAAAAATATTTATATTAAGACAGAAAAAAAGAGGGCACCCCCTCTCAATGCACTCCTGTGTAAACTGAATTGTTAATCACGGGGTGATAATTTTCACATGAATGGCTCCCTGTTTACTGTGGGGCGACTGATCTATCCCCGGGGAGTTCATGTCGAGTGCTTTACACATAAACAGATGTGTTTCCTCTTTTTAACGCAGGTAATCCTTGAGGTTAAATCTCAGCTAAACTCAACGGCGCCGTCTTGTTTGCACAGATAGAGCTCACACTTAGATTCCGGGAGAAGATGTCCTAAATCTCAGCTTGATTTCCTATGTTAACCATGGCTTAGCTTTGGCTGGGCCGGATGCAGGAGAGCCTGTTGAGAGTTAGTGGAGTAGTTGTAAATATGTGGTAACACTTTCAGTGGTAATCCTCCTGCACAAAGAATTGCCAGAGATTATGGACCGGTTGTCTGACAGAGAGAATCCTCCGGCACAATCAAATTCCTATGGCTGCTGAGATTTGTTGAGGGCACAATGCTGCACTGCTCGGCTCACCAGTAATGTGAGGGCGAGCTGCTCCCAAGTTGCAGAGCTAAGAAGCAAATATAGCATGAAGTACATCATAAGTAAACACAGGGTGGCTAAAAAATATTTCATCAGAGCTGAGTGGCAGCAGGACAAAGGAGACTAACGTGCTTTTTCAAGGCTGATGGCCGTCCACTAGAGAGCTCTTCACCATGCAAGACAGTTTGACCTGTGTCTGTCCTCTCCTGTTGATCCCTCCGCCATCACCCCCGCCTCGATGCCCTCCGCGCTGCCCCGAGCCGAGGAGACGTGAGAACGGGAGCCTCCACCTCCTCCTCCTCCTCCTCCTCCTCCTCACACAATCGCCCTCGCTGACACATTTTGAGTGGGGTTTAAGGAAGTGAAGTGAAGAGAGAGTGTGAGGGAGCGAAGAAACCCCACCATAGCCCCGCAGCCCCCGAGGATGAATAGAAGATAGAAGCCGTTTCATTTCAAAATCGGCCTTTGCACTTGGCTGAACCTACAATAAAAGTTGATAATTGAGAAGTGAAAGAGTAGGATCAATATGACAGAAAAAAAGTGGAGGCTTGGGCTTATGTTTAATGCAGTTTAACTGATATTTAATATTTCCTGCTTTCTCTCTCTTCTTCTCCTTTTGTCCACATTAAAATACTTCAAAAAGAATTATAATAAAGTGGAAATTAAAAGGAGCGTAGATTGGGGTTGGAAAGAGAGGCCTCTAATCCCGCTATCTCTTAATAATTCAAAGTCTCTTTTATTTTCTGAATAAAAAGCGGAATTAATCTGGCACTGTGAAGCTGTCCTCTCTTCTCACTGTTTAAATAAATCCCCGTTCGTACATTAGACGCGAGGAGGCCGGCTCTGGCTCCTCGCCAAGCTCTGTGTCAATTCCCTCCTGCCTCCTTCCTTTCTCTCCCAGCCCCTCTTTATTCCCTTTCTTATGCTTTCTGCCAGGGAGGGACCTATGAGAGAAGCCGTACCACCAGAGAGCTGCTATCTCCAGAACCTGCTCAGCACACAGGCCTATCACAGGCAGCTAAGACCATTTAGCTCAGGCCGCCAAAAGGCACCCTTATGAAACTTTACCCAGATATTAGGGCACTGTGAAGCCAAACGATATATTACAAAGACATTGTGTAAGGGGGTAACCATTTAAAGAAATTATATAAGGCTGCCCCAGCTATCAGAAGAGTTACCATTTTGGCCTTTAACAGAAATAGAAAGGTGGTCATTTAATCCCTTAGCCAAAATAGCACAATGGATTTTTATTGTGCGAATGATAAATACTGATCATCAGTAAATTCCAATAATAAATTCTATCATTTTGTTTTTGGTTTCATTCAAGATCCAGCTTGTGTTTCTGTAAAAGAGACAATTCTGTCCGCTCTACAAATGGACGGCTCCGTTGCACATCTTTCCACAAGACAAAAGACGAGCCTTTGAAAAGTGACACCATGAAATAAAAGAGGCTTAGACTCTGAGAGGAGAGCAGAATCGACAGAGAAGCGGGGATGTGGGAGCCATCCCGAGCAGGAGCACCGGGGCCTGTAGGCTCCTCGATTAGCACCGCCTCCTCTATCAGACCTCAGAAACCTCTTTGCAACAGGTCGGGGTGCTCCTCCTCCAGCGCTACTGCTGGGCAGGAGGCTGCTGCCCCCAACACGCCGTTTTCTCCACATCCCAGTGATGAATCTGCTGAGATGCAGGCAGAGGCTGTCTTTCCTCTGATAGACGCCTTTTGTGCCACTTCAGAATCTAAGATCCCCGGCTCGATCCCACTCTTTCCTCTGTGGTCGGAGATTTATGGCATAATTTTCCTCCTTCTGCAGACGCTCCAGCTCAAACTGCCTATGCTGGCGATTGCAACGATGCTTTCCTCTGAGTCTTTGTCTGAAAGACTAACAATAGCATCAGACTTTTTTATGCTTTCTTCTGACACTATTCATCCAGTGAGATGCTGTGTTTGAAAAGTGCACCAGCGTCATCCAATCGGCTGTTTATGATTTAACAATATGCTTTAAAATATCGGTTTCTTCTCAAGGTGAATCCTTGGACTTCTGCACCCTATAACCGATACACACATCTCACTTTATGTGTTGAAAAACACCTTGATTTCGTGAAGCTTGTGGAAATAAGGTTGGCATGTCTAGTCGAAGGCCAAGTCTTTCAAAAACCCAGCACAATTTTTTTTTTTTTCAACCGCAGTGTTGCTCCTTACAGAAATCTAATTTATGTGTTATAAAAAAATGTATATATATATGTATATATATATTTATATCTATATTTATATTTTTTTTTCTTTTTTTTTTCCAGGATATAGAGGAGACCTGGAGGGGAAGTGTAAAGGTGTGTCTTACGTTCCCTGAAGGCTACAAAAAGTAATTTTGATTGAGGCGTGTGCTATTTTTATTTATATAGCTCCTCCGCTCTGTTTCTTCATACACACTGTTTGTGGGGCTATCATTATGCCAGACAGAAGGGTGGGGGTAAAAACCATTTGCATTAGCATCACTGTCTGACTCCAGGCACTAAGCAATGATACTTTATTCTGTACCATTCAGAGGGCCATTATCACTCTACCACCTCTGTCCTCTCTTCCAGCAGGGAGCTCACACACACACACACACACACGCATACACACACACACATATGTGCACGCAATTACACGTCGCTACACACACACCATTCTCATCCAGCCCTATCATGGATAGCATCTCCTGCAACACTGGCACAGAGGTACAGGACAGGCGAGGGAAGTGGAGGGGAGGGACATTTCCGGAGGGGGGTCCTGGCATGTAATTGTCCTGGTGAGCACTCAATAGCACCTTAAACCAAGCAGGCAATCTACAAAGCTGTGCAGTGAAGGAGGGAAAGGCCCTGTGGCTATGGGGACCCTAATAGGAACTTCTTTCTCACAGAGATAAATGGAGAAAGTTCCTTTTATTTATCGGTAGCCGGTGTTTGGGACTGAGGCTATCAAAGCGCAGCAGTGCTATTTATCCCTCCAAAAAGGATTCGTCCGACACAGGGCTGAGGGCGAAAGAGGGAAAGAGAAGGCTAAGGAGGGGGGCGACCACTGGAAATTGGCAGAAACAGAAGGTCAAACTGTTTATCTTTTTATTCCCATGTCTCTCCCTCTCCTTCGTTCTTCAACAACGGTCCTCTCTCTCTCAGTTTACCTGTTGTAGTGATTTATACAGTCACAGTAATAAAGCTAATTTAGTATTTGTTGTGAGCAAGCATATTCACACGACAGAAAATTAGTGAAAGAGCCACAATAATGCACTTGGGGGTTGTAATAATTCACTTCAATACACTGTGAAAATGATGAAACACGGAAAAGTGTTTCAATTTTGATTCAGTAAAAATTTGCTTTTGTCTCGAGTGCAACATGCTAATGTGAAGCTCATCAAACGGCGGTGCTAAACGGAGTAGAGGCCCTCAGCCTGTCCCCTCCTGACTCATTAAAACATTAGTGAGTGAAGTGTCACATGCACAAGTGCTTGTCCCCTCCGTGTCCCGTGCGTCACACGGAGAACAGCTACGTGGTGATAAAGCATTCATTTTGCCATGGATGAGTGAGTGTTGTTCAATAAGCAGCTCCCTACGTGTCAGCTGTCACAACCCTCAATATATTTTCTGCAGGGCGCAGCAAGACTCAATTCAAAGAGGGCAAAAGGTAAAAAATTGTGGATTTTCTGAGTTGCTTTGAAGCAGTTTTTTTTTAAAAACAAAATAAATGCTTCAAATATTTCAGTTGGATGTTTTCACTGCAAAAAGAAAACAGATTCTGCCGTGTAATTAATATAAAATAGACTTAATGTCATGACAGCAAAATAGAATTAGCCATGTGTATTTTTGGATTTTCCCTCTCTGAAGCTGAGCTTTACTAACAGTGTAAAATACACCATATTAACATGTTAAGATTAATGATAGTGTAAACTGTGACGTAACTGTGGCAAAAATAACCCTGAAAATCGCACACAACATGTATTAAACGAAACTTTCATGAGTGTTTTGCTCTAAAATTATCCTCTAACCAATTCTTGCCACTCCAGTTCATTCCTTAAAAACCCTTTCGGTATTGCTTTAGCCTGTATATTTGTTGGTTTTGTGGACAACAGCTACACTTACAAGCTAGTAGTACATAGTGAATTACTTGTAGCCAGGTAAAAATCATTAGTCTATGCATAAATCTTCAGTCATCATACATTTATATATGTTGACCACATTTCTGCATTTCTATCAAAATTGGAAAAAAAGTGAAACAAAAAAATTCAAAACTGATGCGACCTGAGTAGGAGTTGATGAGAGTTTGAACCATTTATGTGATTATTCTGTCACATTGTTAGTACCTATTAGGTCTCATGACTGTCAAAACATGACAAGTTCTCTGTTTACTATCCAGATGTCATTAAGCAGACAGATGAATGAAGACTGATGGAGACCACAGTTCGAAGGAGCAAATATTGAACTTATATTTCACCTGCTGGTACAACACACATCTGGTCACCCTGCTAGAGGTGACCAAGAAAGCATATTACTGATATTGAAAAGATCAACAAAATACAAAAACACTTTTTAAAAATCAACACAATACAAACAAAACAACTGCATTTATCAGTTAGTTGACTATCAGCTAGAGATGTTTAGGTGGTCATGATTGTTGGTGCTGACGTGGGTTAAAAGCTACCAAAGCTGGAAACATGATTCTTATCTTTGTCTCTCTCTGTCTCAGTAACATTTTTTAATAAAGGTACAATTTTATTATTTTATGAATATGAGACTTAATAAGTGAACATCTGAAAGGTAGACATTAGTCAATAAGCATTAGCCATGCATCCCAATTCTGCCAACAAGTGTAAGTGACTTTATGGCAGTAATGGATCATCAAATCAATCTCAAATTAATAACTTCCTTGCTCATTTACATCAATCTCATCTACAGGAAGCGTCTTGGCAGACGGCGCTCGGTGAGCGTCTCTCTTTGAAGCCAGTCGTGATTTAGCAGGTGAAGGAGGCCTGGGCCAACTGCACACTGGTGATGAATGACTTCACTGATACATTAATGTCTATTTTAGTCCCCTAATCCAAGTGGGAATGCCCACATCAAAGTCTGGCTCCTTCCTAAGAGGAATTCCCCTCATACTTGGACATGCTAATGAGCAGGGGCTCCTCCAGGCCCCCACACCTGATTGAGGCATGCAACGCCACTGCCAACGACGTGCCATGGGAATTATATACCAAGGGATGCCATCCAATTGGACCAAACTCTCCCTAAGCAATTTGCTTTGGTTCTATTCACTGGCACAGTCAAGCATGGCAACACTTCCTTTATTTCTCAGCCATGCTGCAAGATTTCTGGCTGGACCTCGTCTGGAAGCCACATTGTGGGTGAGAGAGGAGGAAAAGAGGGATTTGGTCTATACAAAAGAATAGAGCATGGATCTGTGTCAGTATCTCTACTCATTCAGGTTTCAGGGATGTTTTCACTTGTTGCCTGAGCTTATGATGAGATGTCGCTGATTCTCTTTCTGTTCCTGATCCTATTTGAAAAAAGAAAAAACAAATCAATTGTTGTGTCTCTGAGTCAGTGCTGCCAAACAAGTTTTCACCAACAGGAACAAAAGAGAGCATGTACATGATCATCTGAAGCTAGCACTGCAATGGTAATTAATTTGGAGTTTATGAGTTTGCTAGGTGCAAGAAAACAAAGAACAAAATATGTGTTGTCAAATCGAACCAGATAAATAAGTGTGAATCATACACAGAGTAAAAAAACATTAGCTGTTAAAGGGTAGGAATGTGAGTGAGCTGTATGAAAGCTCCGAGAACTTCTGGTGAGTTTCACCATCCAGGAAAGGCAGGGTAAGTGTGTGTAATTTTCTGCTGCACTTCAGAACAAACTTTGCAAAAAAAAAAAAAAAAAAAGCAGAAGGTCACCCAGCTCCCTGGACACCACAGCCAATGAGACCACGGGGGGGACAAGGGGGGGAATAATAGATACTTCAGTGAGCAAATCTTAGTAGGAATGGAGAATTTTTATGTAGGTGTAGATGAGAAGGAGGAAAACGGGTCAGTGACTGTGATGGACCATCTTTTCGGTGAAGAAACCCGGCTGAGGGAGAAGGAACATTTAATTTCTGCTCAGCCATGCATTCATGAGGCAGAACAGCAGCCGACTGCTCTCACTGTGAATACAGCAGAAGACCAGGGGTCTCTGCACCAGGGTCACAAAGTGGGCTTTTTCTCCTTGTAGATAATGAGATAGCAAATGGGTGAGCACCACAGCCTTTCTCGGAGAGCACTTAAATGTGGCTGTAACACCTCTGTGAGTTCACGCTTTAACTGAGCTTCACTCGCACCCCACTGCCATAATTAATTTGTCTTAATTGCACTGCTGCTCTGGTCACCATCCCAACATTATTTTCTCTATTCTCTGTAGATTGAATGTTAAAAAAAATCTCTGATCAGTCAGCGAGGGGGCCGACTGTGAATGTGTAACTCGAGTTGGCATCTTTCATTTTTAGAATAACGTTAATGGTTACAGAAATATTTCTGTAAGTCCCATGTCATTAATTTGTGACATCTATTCATTTGGATGGGTTGCTTTAATATTCAGTGACTGAAATATTATATTGTTTTATTTGAATTTAACATATGAAATGATTAGAAATCACTCCTGCATTCCAAATGTTACTTTGGTAAAGGGACTGAAGGAAAACAGAAAAAAAGGAAAATTCCAAACCTCCAAAATTCAACTACAAGGGTTTTACTAGACCGACAGTAAAATGATGTAAGCATCAGAAATTCACATTGTTGAGTACAAATGTTGACTGAGGTCCATCCATCCATTTTCTTGCAGCTGAGGACGAGACGATTGCGATCGTTTCGTCTTCAGTCACTTGAGAGTAACGGGTCTGCTGGAGCCTATCCCAACCAGCTATGAGCTAAAGACAGGGTACACACCAGATAAGATGCCAGCCCATTGCAGGGTAGCAGGAAAGAGAAACACACACATACACTCAGACTTACAGACAATGACTGTTACGATTTCCAAAGGAACCAGGCACGGGAGTAAAAATGTCACAATATCCAAATTCTTTAATTAGTCTGTTTCAAAACCAGGAAAGCTCAGAGTTTATAGCACCAGGGGAACATCCAAAATCGTACATGAACTGAAAACCAATAAACAAAAGACAAAGTCAGGAACGTATATATTTGGCATAAGAGAACATGGGAGAATCAGAACATGACAATGGAGTGATCAATTCCCCTAAGCTGCATGTTGTTGGAGGTGGGAGGAAGCCAGAGAACCCAGAGAGAACCCACCAGACACGAAGAGAACATGCAAATTCTGCACAAAAAGGAATCAAGATCATATTTTATAAATTGATCATTGCATTATCGCATTGGTGCATCTTAAGCACTGTGTATAATCAGCAGTTTGATGTTATCACCAGTATGAGTGGAGTTATTTACCATATATCGATGGGTTTAATTTGTATGAATTTGTTTGGTTTTATTGGTACGTACCAAATTTACTACATAACTCTACAGTAATCTGTAAAGCACGTAGCTAGTACATAAAGGTAACAGAAACACTGCAAAATGTCATTAAAGCACATTGCATGTTACAGTGTTCAAATGAATTTTATTTTACCTTGTCAGCGTCACGAAATTCTTTTTATTGTGACACAAAACTGAGTGATCGAACAACAAAGCACCGACAAAATGCAGATGATGTCTAAATACCACCAAAAGATCAGTGATCAATTCTGATCAATCCTTTCAGCCAATTAGTGAATGAGTTTGTGAACAGTTCTGATTCATCCTCCTTCCTATTAAGAGCCAACCTCCGTACCTTATTCTTTGGCAGAATGCCCTTCTTCCCTCCTCCACAAGCCTTCCCCACCCAGAAAGCCCCGTCTGGCAGATTTGTGCCTTTCTTGTGCTCCTTTCATAGAGCAGAGAATGCAGCTGAAAGGCAGGGCCGGCTTCCTCGCTGCCCCGGGACCAGTCCAAATTGTAATCCTATTCCTCTGTTTATCAAAAAGAGGGAGAGAGCAGAGAGAGGGAGGCATTGAGCTGACAGCTTGATTGTGATGCTCCTGTCTGATAACTCAGCTAACCTTATCCATCTATTTCACCTCAACCTTGCAGCCATGTCCCCAACCCCCTTCCACCTGCTTCATCCTCCACACTGACACACACACACACACACACACACACACACACACACACACACACACACACACACACACACACACACACACACACACACACACACACACACACACACACACACACACACACACACACACACCTTAGACTGTCTCTCTGTCTCTCTTTTTTTTCCTTTCTCATTCCCGTAATACACACACACAAATAATCACTGCACACCTCTGACCCCTTTATCGAGTGTCGGTGTTAATCCTCATCTCTCTGCTCAATGCAGAGCACAATCACAGAGACCCGTAGGACCTGCAGTTAGCACTGTGGTTAAGTAGCCCACGGTGAAGAAGTCTGTGATAAAGGTGCCACAAAGGGTCAGTAGCTGCTAGGAGCACAGACCCCAGCCCATGACTGGCCATGGCCTTGAGACGGGACAAAGAGGCGAGGTGTGGAGGACACGCAGGGTAATAGAGGGATTGAAGAGGAAGAGGAGGACAAAGAGAGGATGTCTACGGCAAGGGTTAGGATAATATACAGGGATAAAATGTGAACATGTAGGTTCACAAAAAGATACCATCACTGGCTGCTTCAGTAGATCTACAGCACTGAAAGTATTTTAACAAGGTCGCCAATATCTCACAGCTTCAACCTCCAAAAATAAATAATAATAAAAATCCAAATTAGGTTCAACAAATTACAATAGAAAACATGTCTCTCAAAATATATTAATGTTGAAAAAAATCAGCACACCAATTGTTTGCCTAAAGAATTGAAAGAAGCCAGTCTCTAAACCCAATATAAATTTAGAATTTATTTATCTGTGTTCTTTATTTAACCTCTCAGATAAAAGTGTTGGCATGCAGCCCATCTGAGGAAGGTGCACGAGCTCCAACATGTGTGCATGTGCCGCAAGACAGGATCAACAATAACTCACAATCTCTGCATACCTCAGTGTTTACCCGCTACCTGGAAGCGTCCATCAGACACACCAGAGCGCTCTTGCTGAAGCCCCAGCAACAAGTGCCTCTGTCGGATCAAACATTACATCTCCAGTGTGTTACAAGTGTGTGAGCACGGATCTGGACTAAGAAGCCACAATTTCCATCAGTATGAGGGTGAGTGCATGGTTACTGAAATATTATTTTATGATTTCTATGCAGAATTATTTACAGTTGATCAAATTAGATATTGGTATCTTTAGAAATTATGTCAGCTTGTTCAGATTTGTTTGTTTGTTTTGAATATCGTCTTACAGAAGATGTAAATTGAGTGAAATAAAGCATTAAATTGCTTCATTTTCTCTGTGAGCTCCACCTGCTGCGCATACAGTATAAACTGGATGCTAATAGTAACCTGGTCCTTCACTCCCTCCACATTAAATGTTAGAGTGCTTTATGGTGAGTTGAACTAGCATGTCCATTAGTCAGTCTGGCAGCTGCCACATGTCAGCTAAGTTAACAGATGTTTTGCAATTAATATCATCTAATTACTGTATAATGAAAAATTACACACTTCCCATTAAATTAAAGCTTCCAGAGGATTTTTACCTTGATGGACTGTGGACTGTTGATAAGTAACATATTTAAATTGGAGCCATTTGCCAGTTTTATGTTAACATCCAGTGGCCGTGATTCAGTAAATCAATCAAGCGCAGTACAGGTAGCTTTAATGATATCCTCCAATGTTCAGAAAACATTTATCTTCTCTGCTCATTCCACTGCAGCCTCCTCTGACGATCGTCCTTGGGACACCCATGCAACACCCAGCCGACGCAGAGTCAAAGGTGGAGCCGCGTATAGACACACGAGCACATTCACATATTCAGACAGACACAAATACACACACTCTAGACAGCTTCAGTGTCACAGATAAATGATGCCTGACACTGTGGCCTGAAGAAATGGGCTGACTGAACAGCAGAGAGATGAAGATACTTCTCACAAAGGTTCCCTGAGCCAAACAAGTAGTGTCCCTGGGAAACCTGGACACCGACTCCTGTAGCTCCGGGGCCGCATGTCACTCAAAACATCCTCCAAACAGCCACTTTGAAAGACGATGAACTTTATCACCCAGATACAAACTCACAGATTGACAACTTAATAGCATCTTAGTACAAACATGAAAAAAACCCGCCGCTTTCATTAAAAAACAAATCAGGAATTGTGTATTTATTCCACATGAATGCCCTTATTACCCCACACCACTGATATTCCTGAATATTTTTTTCTATATTTAATTGTTGGAGCTTGCCTTTGATTCTCCTGCTGACAAAGACTGATGCCAGTTCAAGACGATCCGAGGACTTTTAATGTGATGTCTGTCTTTTGTGGTGAAAGACAATAAGATCTGTAGCTCAGGGGCTTCTCTGTGTTGTGGGAGCCCCAGACGCAGACAGGAAGGGAAAGACGATACACAGTGTTCACAGACCTATCCCCTTCAGGACGATCGGATCAGTCAGTCAGCGGGCCCCTCCGCGAGCCCCGGGGTCAAGGGCCATGCCAGTCAGACAAGACACAACAGAGGCCCTGTCTCTTCGTATGAGGAGTTATTGTGTAAAAATGTTCGCATAGGAACTGCTAAAAAGTGCGTTGTATAAGCTTTATCGCACAATGACACAGGACACAATGACACAAAGACAAAATGGAAGAAAAGAATCAAATCTCTGTAAAACTGCTCTGAGTGCCTTGCTCTAAAAATATCTGCAGAGGGAGGGAGGCTAAAGGAAAAAAAGTGAGAGAAAGAGAAGAAAAAGGAAACAAGCCATTTACAACTTTAAAGAGAAAGAGGCGATGGAGTGAACGGGAGAAAATATTTACCCAGGGAATTAGTTCAGGATCATTGTGTGTGTGCAGGGCTTTAGTTCCCTGGCTCCATTTCAAGGCCCAAGTGGCTCAACTGGAGCTCCCTCCAGGGCAGGCCTAATTATCACAGGGCTAGGGCCATTAAAATGCTTAACTAACCTCGTTTCTCCAAAACGCACAGATTAACGCCAGCCTCCAGCAAAGTGTCGGGAATAACCCCACTGCCTAATACCCTCTTTGATTTTTTTTTTCTCTAGAGTGGAGAGACGAGGCAGAGGACTGGCGTGGTAATAGTTGTGGATGGATAAGAATGCTGCAAGTTACGGTCACTTCAACCAATCCTTTCACTATAAATGTTGCACAGGTTGCAGCAGGCGAGTGAGGGAGTACAGGTGGTGCTGAGGAGTAGGATGTGTTCCTGTCTGCATTATGGATACCACTTTCAAATACAGCAGAATCCATATCATACTTACACTTTGCTCCTCCAGCAAGCATAGGCCTCTAACAAATGTCCTCCACCACCTCTCTTCATGCTGGTATTTTATGGTAAGTGATGACATGCAAGGACAACATCCGACAGTCTTTGGTCAATTCTAAATGATCAAATATCACAAAGATCAAGACATAAGGTGTATAAAAGTGCTTTAAACCTGAGCATTGCTGTGACACTCCACCGTGTCCTGACTTTAAAACTTGCTGCTGCCTCAGAGAGTGGAAGAATAACAGTGGAAGCAGCATTTTGACTTGTCAGAGCAGGTAAACCACAGTTTAATTATTAATCACTTTCATGATGATAGAATCAAGTTAAATTACATGGTGGTTTAAACTTGTTTCATCACAGCCATTTAGGGCCCACAGCTAACAGTATATGTAAATAAAAAAATATGTCTTTTATCACAACTTAAAGCCTGTGGTGAGTGTAATGGTAAATCAGTTTCCATGACATTGTATTCTATATGAAAATAATGCTCATATGCCTCACATTCATAAACACAGATATTGTTTTATCATGACTGTACATGAATTCATCTAATAAATTGTATTCAAAAGGAAAAACTTATGTGCTGAAATGTAACCCTGTTTATATATGAATAGATGATACCAAAATATTTTGTCTGAAATTTTCTGGACTTTCCAGCTCCCTTACCGAAAAGATCAACTATTGATCAGCAGCATAATTTCACACATTTGAAATCAATATTAACAATTGTACAGATGTCCTTTGCCGTGGTAATCAGTTTTACTTTTAGACTACTTCCATCTGAGTTAAATTAGTGCTACAGCAAACTCTGGTATGGCTTGGATACCGTGGACTCAAGGCAGGGTATCCAAGCAGTCATCACATTCATAGCTGTGGTTTACCGGCTGTGAAAAGTCTGAACAACACATCCACAGTTGTGGGATCAGACAAAAGTATTTATTGTGAGTTCTGTGGGAATGCTACAGGCAATATGAGACCAAAACTTAGTTTGTTACCAAATAACATGTTCATCAAACAGCAACCAGAGGTAACAAGTTGATCTTTTCAATAATACTAAAAATATGGCATATGAATTTTTTGTAGGCTTAAAAAATACACGAAATGTGATTGTGTCGGCTACAAATCAATTTCCCATGCAGAAAGAGATTGCATGTTAGCATTTATCGAAATAAATTTTTTAAAAATTTCACAGTGATCCTACATAACGAGTGAGGAGAGCAACACGTTTCAAATTGGATGAAAGATTTTTGGATTACAATTCATATTCGCATCTTTTTGGTTAGCTTTGATTTACATAAATCACCAATACAGGATCAAATCATTTTAACTTTAAAAATAACAAAACTCTCAAATCTGTTTTCACTTCGTACAGTCAGTTCACAAATTACTGCAACGTCAACTAATAGGTACTGAGAATGAATCTGTTACCACTGAAATAGAAAAATAACAGGTTTTATTTTTAAGATAAGATAAACTTTTAATAGTCCCACAGTGGGGAAATTTGTACGATCGTGGCAGCGGGGGGATCATACATACACACATAAATTCATACATATTAACATATGTAACATATGAAATATACATATCAAATATACTGTACATGTTAACATATGGTATAAATATGTTTAGACTCACTGAAGACAAATTTTTGTCATCCCCTCCGTATTCAGGACCCCTTAAATGATCCAGAATAATAATGTCAAGTCTTATTGTTAATAATACTCTGATCTCCCGTCAGGATTTATCCCCTGGTCTTTCACCTGGCACAAAGAGGTGGTCTTGTTCTGGTCAAAAACAAACCCTGGTCTGATTCCTTCATAACACGTGCTGTGGTACTGTATACTGTAGGGTAGGGGCATGTCTATAATTATACTATATAAACTAATTGCTTTAGTTGCCAATTAAATTTAAAAGTCCTTACGTTACCGTATTTTGCGCACCATTCGGCTCATTGTACAAAGAGACACAGTCTAAATACTTTATATCTGTACTTTAACCGGGCACTCGGTGCATAGTTGCTAACAGAAGCAAAAAGCTGACTGTGGTTGGACTGTGTTGTACTATGTATTTAAATTTAAAAAAATACGCTGACATTTTTTAAATATGCTTTTATTTCATTATTTTTTGATAGATCTGTGCTAAATCCTCTGAAGTCCTCATCTTCGCTCTGCATTGAATAGCTCGGTAGTTTCACTATCGCTGACCGTCTGGTTTCCGGGTGGCTGTCCGGTAATGATGCCAGCTTTGGGAAACATTGGACAAAAGTCGAAGCAGACACTTTAGTCCAGGATCCACAATCCACCACATATTGTGGGGGTGTAACTCCTTGGCACTGCCTCCAGTCCTGGTAAACATGTGTTCACGTCTCTCATCCATCACTCCACGACGCACGCAGCTTAACTTTAAAGGCTCTGTTTACACCGATGTCCAGCAGTTAGAGTTCTTTCGTTAATCCTCCCAGGATGATCTCCAGCTCCGAATTCAGCCGCTTGACATGGTTTTTGACAGAAGCGGTGGTATGGGCGTGCATGGATTCGCAGATCAAGAGAGATGGCGAAGCGGGAAAAAAGCCACCCGGTCTCTTTACATGAACCAGAACAACCGGAACTGATAGCCTGAAGTTTACATGTTGTGTCGTAAGCGTGTCTCTTCGCTGACATCTTTGTCGGGGGTCTTTAGCCAATCAAATGTGGTTAACAGCATACCTGTGGTACAGTACCGGCATATCCCCTATACCGGTACCTACCGGAGGTGTGCTGGACGTAGCCTCGCGTCATGTTCTCTAATTGGTCCATCGCTGCCGGTGTACATAGTGACGAAATACGTCCTATGTCGGCTGACAATGGCCGATCTGGTGGATCGCTGACTAAAATTACACAAAAGTGTAAATCATATATATATATCTGTAAAAAGCCAAAAGCCAAAAGTGTAAATCATATATATATATATATATATATATATATATATATATATATATATATATATACACTGTGGAAAAAATATATATATATACAGCGTGTCATCAGTTACTTTGGGAGTAATGTGTTCAGTACCCTGATTGCACTTGAATAAAATGTGTTGGAAGTCCAGGCCTTGATTGACTGATACCTCTTCCAGAGGGCAGCAGTGACAACAGGCTGTGGGCAGGGTGTGAACGGTCAATGGTGATCGTTGTTGCATCAACATTGGACCTGTTGGCTCTGTAAGCGAACTGGTGCTGATTAAGACCGGGAGGCAGCAGAGTTGACCAGCCTCTCAAGACACTTCATCACTTTGGATGTTAGAGCTACAGGTCTGTTGTTGTTCAGGCTGCTGATCAACTTCTTCTTGGGGACAGGTACGATGGTGGCCGATTTCAGGCAGCTGTGGACTGTGCAAGTGGCCAGTGACAGGTTGAAGATAGAGGCAAAAACCTAGCTGTTCCTCACAGCCTCTTCGTACACTCCCCTGGACGCTGTCGCGTCCGGCAGCCTTCGGCGGGTTCACACCGCGGAGCACCTTCCTGACCTCATCTCTGCTCACAGTAAGGGCCAGGGTATCAGGGGGAAGCAACATGGGGGCATCCTGATCCTCTCCAACTTCAAACCTAGCAAAAAAAAGATTTACCTCTTCTGCTAGGTTTGAGCTGGTACTGGTGGTGGGAGCACTGGAGTGGTTCATATTAAGAAGCTCATTGATGCCCTGCCAAGCACATCGAGGCTTCGCCTCCTTGAGGTGTCCCTCAACCTTTCTGGGGTAAGCTGCCTGATCCAGACCTGAAGGCAGAGTGTCGTGCCCTCAGCAGCTGTTCTACCTCGCCTTGTATGCTTCCTTGATATTACTGTAAACTTTATCCAGCACGTTATGACCCCTTGTTGCACATGTGGCTTGCTGGTAACATTTAGGAAGCACAGTTGTTGAATCCAGGTGGTTGAAGTCTCCGGTCACAATTAAGATGCCATCCAGGTGTGCTGATTGTTGTTTGCTAACAGCAGCTAGCAGGGTCTTCATTGCTACATTAGCATTAGCAGCTGGCGGCGTGTATACAGCAGTTACACGGTTATTATATATATGTCTCTGTTTAGTGTAGGGTATTTCAAATCAGTGCATGCTGAAGAGGAAAAAAAGGTTTGTGTGCATTCTGTCATAAATGTACTGTAATTAATCTTGGCAATAAGACCCATAGAGATGCCGATCATATTTTAGCACTGGTCTAAATGAATTGGTTGTGCTACCCACCACGTCTTTCAGGCATTCAGAAGACATGAATGAAGCCTGATTGCAGGATCACATTCTTTGTTCAGGATAACACGAGGATTCATTGGATCATTTGAAGAACTGTTACAACAACAGTGCAAAACAACATGATTATTTTTCTAAAAGCACTTTTTTTCCTTTTTAAATAAGCAGGGCTTCTTGATCTGAAAAAAATCGAATAAAATTCAAATCCAATCTGGATGACCGGAACGATGTTGTTTATCCCCACATCCTAAAACAAACACTATAGGCTTGTGAAGTGCTTTGTAAATTATTATTCTCAACTGTGTTGTCATTTCAGCTTTGTTTTACAGATATGTGCATATATCCTGCTTTATTTATATTTATTGTTTTAATGAAATTGGTGAATATTATCAATATGCTGCACAACCAGATTTAAATGGCTGCTTGCCAGTTCCACGTTGTACGGCTACTAAGGGATTAATTCTATTATAATGTGGTCTTCATCCTTTATTTTTACCAATGCTCCTCTGAGGAACCAGTTTATCTCACCATTCAGGCATTTTGTAATCTTTTATCTTTAATTACATCACACTAGTCTTTATTCTATCACTGCACTGTATGTAGAAACACTCAGGTGACAGGTAGCAGCTCCCTTCAGATCCATCATACTTTGAAAAAATACGAAAGTTAACTGTTTAAAAGGTAACTAGATAACCACACATGTGATTCCACCCACACACTGTGGAAAAGATGTAGATCAGTCCTAACAGTTTATGCTGCTGATGTTTTCTCACATCAGAGATTTATATACATCAAAATTGTCTTTAGGGTCAGTACTGGCACAAGTGGACAGTGATTGGGTATCTGACAAGCAAGAGGCGGGTTCTTTCTTAAAAGCAGATATCTAAAGCCACTGGTTTGTTCAATCTAAACATTAAACAAAGGTATAGAGAAGGGTTTGGGTGCAGCACTGTTGTGCATTTCTCTATAAAAAAGATTAAAGGGGCTATCGTCAATATATTTTAAATAATTCATGAAATGACGATGCTAAAAACACTTGCAGCTCCTCATGACCACTCTGTTTCATGGATGTCAGAGTGCTTTTAGCAGTCACACAGATTACTCACACAGTTCATAACAAATTGGTACATTATTTGTCTCCAGTCCTTGCAACCTGTTTACATATGCACTCTACACTTGTACATTGTGTGCGCCCCCCCCACCTACTGCGTTTTTGCGTCTTGTGTTTTGTATTTAGTATAGTTATTTATAGAATTTAAAGTATTTAACATCGTTAAATTTAATGTATGAATGTACAGTTTGAGACACCACCTGCCGAAAACATTCCTTGTCTGTTTTTCAACAAACAATGGCAAATAAAACTGATTCTGATTCTGATTCTGACCAGAGTATATATTTGACTTAACTTCCTCAGAAAAATGACTCCTAACTAATGACATCATGTTAAAGAAAACCTTGACCCATGTTGTCTGGTAGTGTGAGATCCAATAATTCCCTCCTATGCTGATTTTAGTTTGAAATTTAGAACTAAACACTGTTAATTCCCTGCGATGTGCTGGAAGCATCATGAACGCCGCCCTGTCCATAAGTTCACTGGGATCAGCTCCAGCAACCCCTTTGACCCACGAAAGCAGAAGAAGCGGTTCAGAATGAATGAATGAATGAATGAATGAATGAATGAATGAATGAACTGTTAATTCCATCTCTTGTGTCTTATGCTAGCTACTATACTGCTGCTAAGAGTGATAAACTGGACCTTGCCTTAACCCATATCTTATCCAGGCTCAGTTAGCTTTCTGCTTTTCTCGTTACAAATGTGTTTATTGAATCATCTTCAATTGCATTAGTTTACTCATGATATCACATGAGCTAACTAATCTTTAGACTGTTCTGTGGTGTGTGTGTGGTGTGTGTGTGTGTGTGTGTGTGTGTGTGTGTGTGTGTGTGTGTGTGTGTGCGTGCGTGCGTGCGTGCGTGATGTGGCATTCTGGTCAGATTTTGTAACGTGTACAGGTTTGAGATTAGAAAGATAAATAAAGATTCTTGTACACTTCATATAATCCCATTTCAGAATCAGGTGACTTTGAAGCTCTACACTTGGGACCCAGCTTTGGCCGGATGTACAACTTCAGCCAAATTGCACTGATATGTTTAGTCATGTTGCTGGTGTAAAAGTTTAAATGCATTAAATATGTCAATATGTCCTTCTAAATAAATGTTGGTGTAATGTAGTAAATGAACATTATATTAGGAATTCAATATTTTCTTCATGCTAATCAGCCCACATTGTTGTATACGACGTGCAGCAGATGTTCAACTCCTTCTATGGACTTGTTTAAGCTTCCTAGACTCATCACCTTTTGTGCCCCTCTCTGAAGTCACAGAATGCTAAGGCTCATGATGGAACTCAAGACAAACACAACTGAGTCTGCATGAATTAACCATGCACAAGCATTACTAATTATTTTAGTTAGTCCACAAATAATCCATTTAGCAATGTTTTGCCTCAGAAAAGGGGAAAAGAATGTGGAAATAAATAAATAAAATCCACAAATAAATAGAGACTGATTTGAATGCGGTGTCAGGGGAGATGTAGTGCAAAGGCGCGATAATAGCTAAGCTAGCTTATAACATCTTTGTTTTCACTGAGCACTCTGCTGTGGTCTCTGGGGCCGCTAGAGGATTTTTGGCAAAGCTGTTCTTCTGAAGGTCCACACTTTGCAAACACTCAAGGAGGCTTCTCTGTGCTATCGGTGCATCAGGATCCATAGCGCTGAAGCTGGAGAAGGCTACTCATACACAGCAAGGGTCCCCATGGACACACGTTGGTGTGTATAACACCTGGGGAAAGATGAAGAAAAAACAATGAAGCTACAGAGGAGTCTTTTAGGGAGATTAGTTCCACATTTTAAGGCCTTGAATGGAGCCCTGTACACTAGATATTATTTTCCTCCACAAGCAAACAACATTCACCGCTAAGACGTTCAGAATTTATTGTGATTTCTTACATCCACAATGAATTTATTGTTGTTTTTCCAAATTCTATTCTGCCTCTGTTTTGACACAAATAAATGACTTTGGGACTTGAAGGTTTCATCTGAAAAAGCACACGTCTTGTAGAAAAGATGGAGGAGTGAAACAATTGCTTTCTAGCCACTAACCAGACATGGCGGACGAGTCAGGTGTAATATTTATCTCCCTGCCCCTGGAGTTGTGGTACAATCATCCAATTCATCCACGTCTGCATCAGAGAAGAATGAAAGTGTGGTCGTCAAAAAAAATCCTTTTCATTACAGCAACATAGATCATTTATCTTGAGTTTGCTTCATCACATGTCATCGATTACAAGAGCTTCTTGAACCAGGGAAACCAGAGGTCAGCTCTCATGAAGGAAGGTCTAACGTAAGTAATCATCACAAATGTGAGAAAGGACAGATGTGATTCTTCAGTGTTCATGCCGCAAAACTAAAGCAACACTTGAAGGACTAGATGGATAAAATTGCTAAAAAATTAATATAGTGCATCATGTGACTGTTTGGTAGGAACATCCCTGAAAACAGAGGAGCAACACAATTGGAAGCCATGTGGTTTTTCTGCCCAGCCTTTATGTGAGTGTAATGCCATCCCCAAATCAAACACATTACCTTCATGGTGCTGCTCTGACTGGCTGCTCTATCAAATTACTGTTGCATTACCGTTCAACAGTTCTCCTGTCAAATGACTGCTGCTATAAGCTCGTATCTAACCACTGATAAGAGGACACACCTCAGCAGAAAGCTCTGTAAGAAGGAGAGGCCTCCTTCCTTTCACAACTGATATTTAGATGTGTAAAATGGATACAAATGGTGGATACTGGGAAAGGGTGAGATGAATAAAGACCAAGAAATATGTACGGCTCACCTCAAGTACAGGTAATTATTGAGGCGAAAGGAGTCGCCACAGTTTAGATGTGATCATTTTAGATTCAAGTGTCAAAATTTAGGTTTTGAGGCCTATTTCACATCTAGTGAAATTAGATAATGTAGGTATGGACCAATTTTTGTTATTTTAGCTGAAGAAGTTAAGAGGATTGTTGTTAAGATCATTCTAAAAAATAATAATAATAAATAAAAATAATAATCACAAAATTGAATGATCATTTCAGGAAAGGTAACCTCACAGGAAAATGCAGCACAGTTTTAATCTGCCAGTCCTGGCAACAAAGATTCAAACCCACTCATGAAATCTTCTCCTTCACCACCAAAAAAGCATTCGGTGACTGAATTTGATTTGATCTGTGATAAAACAGTGATCATTAAAGAAGAAAAGCAGTGATAGAAGCGTGTTGCCACTCCTATGCGCATGAATGTCTTTTTTTCCTCCATTCTTAGAATGTTTTATTGCTCTTAGAAGTGTTGCTTCAGGTTTTAAAGTCTTAGAATAACAGCTAATATAACCTGCAGCACAATAAGAGCTTTAACAACTGCTGTGTGTCTTATATAACACCTACATCAACGATTCAGACTTCTATTTGTTTTCAATAGGAGAATATTGAAAAGATCAACAACATGGAAATAGGACAATCCTAATTCTACTGCAAACTACTATTTCCTATTGAAACCAGTGACTCAGGCAGAGTTTTACCAACTTTCCCAGTTGTGAGGACTGGTAAGGGTTAAATGCACAGCTGTCCATCTCAGCCTGTTTAGTATTCTGCCCATGAAATGGTTTAAACCTCATCCCCCATCTATCTATCTACCAAAAGATGAGATAACTTTTTTCTTCTCAACAGATGATATTAAGTGCCTCCTATTATCTCAGTAGGTCTGTATCATATTAGAATCTGCAATCGGAGGTCACAAAGTATACGCCGCTCTTGTCTCGGCTGCTGCTGCAGAATTACTTTCCTGCACACAATGGCTGAATGGGTAGAGGCTTTGTCATTTAAACTGCATAAAGAGGCCAGAAATTGATTTTTATTGTAGATCTTCATATCTAATAAAGCTCTGAGGATCTCCTTTCTTCATTGTCTGAATGGCCAGTGAATGCATTCAATCTTCTTCTCTGTTTCATGCATAAAAGTGGGAGCTGGAATGATAGGAGAAGAATGAGAGGGAGGGGTGCCGCCATGCAAGTGAAAAGCGTCCCCTCTCTTTTTCATTCCTTGGAAACGAGACCTGGGGAGGACAGGAGAGGTGAAGGAGCTTGTGGTAATTGAAAAGTGAAATGTTTTTTCCTTCCTCTTTAGAAAGAATGTGTCTTCTTCAAAGAGAAAACATAACCAGGACTCACGTCTGCTGAAGAAATCCCCCTTTAGGAACATCATGGGCACAGAGATATCATCCTCTTTTAAAGGAGGTTGGAGTATTGTAATATTTCTCATTATTACAGTTAACTACAATAAACTCTACTGGTTGCATGGAATATTTGGTAAATTTTGAAAAATGCCAGTTTCTACAACCTATTTCATTCAAAAATATGGAAAACCATTTTAAAAAAGTACCTTGTGTTCTTCTTTTAATATCTATTTACACTGTCTTTACATACTGCATTAACACTGATAAATGCTTATAACCCGCTAGCACAGATATCAGGTCTTAAGTATCAATTAATGAAGTTGGCATGTAATTTAGTCAATAACGTGAGAAATGGTTTGACTGGCAATAATAAATACAGTATGTTGGATGTTCATTAATGCCCCAGTTTCAGCTATTAAATATTTTACGTCTATGAATTTTAATCTACATCATTAATGCTTGAAACCTTTCCTCTGATGTCATGCTCCGGCTGGGAAACTCAAACGCTGACATAAAATCTGGAATGTTTTATTCTTGTGTACACATCATTGGGAATCGGATTATTCACTAACCCTCATCGAGCAGACAATGGAACTAATGTTTCTTCCAGAGGGACGTTTTTCAAAAAGAAGCCAACGTTAGCATGTCATAGCTAACTGTTTCTATTTCATGATGTCACATGATACGATAGGAAGCACACGTTAATCCTGAAGGATTACCGTACTTCTTCAACACCTTAAACGGTAACATCCATACAGACGTCCCTCAACACAAAACATGCTCCAAACACTTTGCAAATTTCAGCATAAGCTTGATTCCAGTTTCAATGATGTTCATTCTACATTCCTGTGTTTTCATGTGACATAGTCAACGTGTTAGCATTAGATAGGAAATGGCTGAATGCTAACAGTAATGACAGCATAGTCATCACCCGGTATATGGGTTATATGTTGTTTCATCATGAACTATGGCCTCTTTAATTCTGTTCCTCTGGATTGCCATTGATTGCCATCAAGGTGTATGATGTTGACTATAGTACTGTATAGTGTTGACTATAGCTTCAATAGTAATAAATGAGAAAGAGAGAATTGAAATATGCTCAGTTACATGAGGATATAATGAACCTGCAGCTACATTTTCTGAAAATGAATGTTATTCAGCAAAATAGTATACATATGACTTACGTTTTTTTCCCTTCTTACCTCCTTCCCCATGTTGTCTATGTTAAGTATTTTATGCTTTTCACCTACAGCATGTATTACCCCGAAGTCCTCAGCACAACCAAAACAGTTTGCGAATTTACTATCTTTGGTCATCCCTCTGCATGAGTGGTTTAAACTACTGTATGCAACACTGAAAAAGGTGGGAACATTGATGCAAAAATAAAAATTTGCAGACATGGATTATTTGTAATGCTCATAAAAGGTCAAAGGCTATGGCCTCAATTCAGGTTTCATGCAGGAAAGTCTATCTCAGCCTCTAACATATACAGTAAGAGGACAGCTGGCATTATTGTAAAGCATCTTCTGATATAAAAAGAGTGTACAACGTACAATCCTTTAAATGTCCTACAGTGCACCAAGGACAAAGTGTGTTCAGCAGTTCATCTGCTATAAGCCTTTATTGTGAGATAATGAAATGCATGGAATCAAGGCAGAAGTGTAATTACTCCAAAAGCACAAGGATTAGTTGCATTGCACAAAAACTGAATTTCATGTTTGACTTGACTGAACAAATCTGGAAGTAGTGAAATAAAATCTTCCCCCTGTTGCACATGTGATAAAGCAGATTAACTTTGCATACCTTTGGTGCAATGTTGTAGAATATCATTAAAGCTGAGCTAATCAAAATGCAAAAGAAATCAATGCAAGTTAAAATGAACATAACCTGTCAAATTAATGACACTGGCTGTAAGAAATCGAATAATTGAAATAAAATCCACTGAATATAATTTGAATGAAAAATGAAAGAAGCACATCCTCTGTTCATCTGCAGCTGCTCTAAACAAATCATTCTTTGCTCGCTTGTTTAAACTAAATGTTATGCTAATGCACACCTCACCTAAGTCACAGGGAACACTCCTCCCTCGTTTTTCTCATTTTAGGTGATCGAAAATATGTAAACAAAATTTGTTTTCATGCATTTGAATATGATTAATTATCACACAGTAATCCAGCTGCACTTGTAAAGACTTTTCAGACGAGATTAGGAATTTCAAAGTGACAACCATGATAGATGGGAGCGTTCTGTAAGTCGTAGATTAAAGGTCACAGCGATGAACTGAAGAACTCACAAGGCATCTTTTAAGTTGAGGCAGATGCAATCAAAGCTGTGCCTCAAACACACAAAATGATTATGGAAATGGTATCTGCACACAACTAAACATATGGCTGCGCCTAATGCCATATAACACTAGGGGCTGGGTTTAATCAAACTTCACCAATTAAAAACACAAATGATATGCAAACATCTGAAAGTCAGGAGAGAAAATGAGGATTGTTATAAATTATAGAGAAGGAATCTATCTCCACTAATTCTCTGAATGTTTCCTCCACTTCTCTCCTTTCCGCAGATAAGACTGATCATCATCATCACCGAGTAGTTTTAAGAGGCGCAGATGAAGTAAACATTGCAAAGTGGAACAATGGAGCCACATACACAATTAATATAGATTACACTTGGAATTCATGACAATATGTTTATGGGCAAGAAAATAATATATCATCTTTTCAAACCAGTCCAGGGTTCACTTCATATAAAGTTGTTGTACCTCATTTAATTCATTGTTTAAACATTTGAAACTCAACAGCAACTTCTGTGGTCCAGGTCTTATGAAGACTTGTCAAAGTGTGTGTTTTTAAAGGGATTAATATTCACTGATGTTTCCGGTTTTAAATGCTACAGATATGGATATTGTTGCAGTAATTTTTTCATACATGATAAAATGATCTTGAAATTGCTTGTTACAGTGCATCTGTATCAGTCTTGCAAAAACATTGATACCTCTTAAACGTTTCCACATGGTGTCACATTACAACCACAAAAAATATTTGGGGGGGGGGGGGCAACAGGGCAACAGTGGCACACAAGTGTAAAGCACTTGTAAAGGAAAGCACAAGTGTAAAGGAAATTCTACATGATTTAATTTTTTTTTTTTACCAATAAACTGAAAAGTTCAATGTGCAAAGCCAATCAGCCTCCCTTAGTCAATAGCTTGTGGAACTGTGTTTTGCTACAATTACAGCAGTAAGTCTTTTGGGGCATGTCTCCACCAGCTTTGCACACCTAGAGACTGAACAGCTCAAATTCTGTCAGATTAGGTGGCGAGTGCTTCTGAATGGCAATTTTCAGAAATTGCCACAGGTTCTCAAGTGGATGTAGGTCTGGGCTTTGACTGACACATGAATATGTTTTGTTTTAAACCATTCCACTGTATGCCTTTACATGTAGGGTCATTGTCAAGCTGGAAGTTGAACCTCTCCCCAATCCCAAGTCGTTTGCAGCCTCCAGCAGGTTGTCTTCTATGATTGCCCAGTGTTTGGCTCTATCTTCCCATTAACTCTGACCATCTTCCCAGTCTCTGCTGAGGAGAGCATGATGCTGCTACCACCATGTTTGACAGAGAGGACAATGTGTTCCACCACACAAAGCATTTTTGTCAAGTTCAGTCCCACCTGACCACTGCATCTTCTTCCACATGTTTGGTGTGACCCTCACAAGATTTCTGGCAAACTGCAAATGGGACTTCTCAGAGTTTTCTTTTAACATCTTTCTTCTTGCCACTGTTCCATAAAGTTCATTTTTGCAGAAACTCCTGAAGGTAACTGGTTACACTCAGAGCAAAGGGATTTGAATACTATTGCACGTCACACTTTTCAGTTTTATCACATTTTATACATATTTAAAATCATACATAATTTCCTTTGTAATTCACAATTATGTGTCACTTTATGTTGGTCCTTCACATACAAATCCAATAAAATATGTTTATGTTTTTTCGGTTGTACATGACAAAATGACGAAAAGTTCAATGGGTATGAATACAGGCATACCTCTGTTTAGCTACATCGTTCTCGATTATACATTGGTTTTACAAAAATAAATGGAAAATAAATAGTTTAACTCTTACTAGAATTTCCATCTGCCACAAACATTTGATTCAAAAATCACTATAAAACCATTAAAAGCACGCTATATCCTATTACTGTACAATAAATAAGGAGAGAAACCTATAATTTCATATTAACATACATACATCACTCTTGATTAAATCATTGTGGAGAAAAAGAAGAAAACTTTTGAAGGAACTCTCCAATAGTTTTTAAGCACATCCAACAAAAACCGAAGTCAGCTGTTAATGTTGGTGATCCACAGCCATCTATGTCCATGATGTGAACACCAAACTGAATGTACATATTAATTAGTTTTGTGTTATTGAAAAAAATAATAAAAATTCCTATATTTGTTTTAGAATCTAAAAAATTCTTTTGTTTTACCATTCATTCATAAATAAAGCATTCACAAAGTATGGTAAACATAGCCAAAATGTATTCCTGAATTTTTTTTTATTTTTTTTTCATGAACTATGCTAAAAAATAAAATTTGTTTGTTTTGTAAGCTTAAAATAAATTTGTATTAACCTTTTATTATTGGAAATGCATTCATAAATAAAGTATAAAGTACAGTACAGAACTGGTAATGCTTATTTTCTATTTAACCTCAAGGCAAGTTAATTTGATGTACATCCTGTTTGGACTTAAGTCATGGCTCCTAGAAACAATTAAGGTTCTAGGAGCCATGACTCCTAGAATGTTTCACCACTTCATCCATGACCTCTTGTATTTAATTACTCAGATAACAAATAAATTGTTTAATTTTCTCATAGCTTTGGTACAGCTGACTCAGACGAAAAATATTCCCTTTCCTTTTTTTTTCAATTTCTTTGTAAAAGTAATTTTTTTCTATCGCTAGACGACTGCAGCTGAAATCTGTTCTTTTTTTATAAACTTATTATTCTGCAATGTAATTTCATCTTTAATTTTGACATAAGAGTGTGTCAAAAAATGTACAATTCATTAAGAAATTGATAGTCAGAAGGGAAAAATTTTTAAATCAGAAATGTTCAATTATTTCAATTATTAATCAGTTAATGAAACTTCTGCTATTGGAGTTTCTGTCAAGAAAGTACTGTAATCAAATGCTGGATATCTGTAAAAAATAATGAAGATGATGCTGTGAAGAGCACAGAAAGAGCAAATGCAATGAGACCCCAAGGACAAATTTGTGCCCCAGGGCCGCTGGAAGACAAATGCAATTTTGTCGAAGTGGAAACAGATACCTTGTCCATCAAAGTATTGCTAAGTTATGTCTTTGGAGAGGAGCAGCTCCAAAAAACACAAAACAAATGTAAGTGTTATATTCATAGTTTTGAATGGAGACTTGGATGGACGGACTTTCCAGTCAGCTGAGAGGCTTTGAAACAGAAGAACAACGCGATTCAAAGGAACTTATTCGGAACTCCACTGGTACCAGTTTTATAGATACTACAAACACCAATTATTCTATGAACATGTACAGAAAACATTTCACTGTTGTCTGATCTAGTGGGATTTTTATGAAATATTGAAGTATTTCTAAAAAATATTTAGTTGTCCATATTCCAAAGATCAATCATATAGTGGGCATATATGTGTGAGATGATGGCACAGACAGAAAGTGGACATTTTAATGCTTTTAGTAATTTCCTGATGAGCTAAACAAAAACAGCACCCCAGTGTTGCTGGAGGTGTTTTATGAACACAGAGCGAAATGTCAAGTCTACATTCACAGTTAGCTGACCAGCACCAAGGAAAAAGTCAAAGTTAAAGATATCAGATTATAAAGCAGAATGTGGAAATAATCTAAATTACTTTTAATGTCTGAAAGGAAGCTGAGTATGGTTTGAATGATGAGGGCTTTATTGTATTTCTAAAACTTATTTTTAGCTCCATAGCTGCAGAATTCCCTTACAAATTTAAACGGGTGTTGATGTTGTACCTTTAAGGGAGTTTTTGCCTGTGACGGTGTGTCAGCAAGGCGTCATGGGTATTTGTGAAAAATTTGGATCCCATAATGACATGCGACTTGATTCAGGTGTCTGCCTCCATATCTGCACTGATGTCAGTATTTCTCCATCAGCAGCAGCAGCAGCAGCACGCAAACACACAGACACACACAGACACACACACCAGCTCAATCATCCCTCCCTGAATGAACTGTGTTGTTATTCCATCAGCTGGTACAGTGTGCACACAAGCCAAATCCATTTAAGGTCCTGCAGTACTTCCTCTAAAATACAGACCTACAGCAAACGCTATTGCATTTGCTTTATGGTCACACAGGTTAAGTGAATGTAGGCATATATGGATAGAAAATACATTACCTCTTGATCAGATATTTTGCTCTGCACATCTATCCAGCAGAATGTGGGGGTCACAGCAAACATATGCAGGAATAGAGTTTACTCCACATTGTTAGAATTTAAATCAGCATGTCCTAATTTCTGTATGTTCTTAGAAATCACATATGATGCTCCTTTTTCTGAGCACAATTTATGTTTAAGGTTTTAAATGTATTTCTTTCCCAGCATGTCAGCATTACTTGACTTATCCTGAGCGACTTACTGTAAGCTTTAATGTATGTGAACATCACCAAGTAAATCATAATATTTTCACCCTAAGCTCCGCAGCCCATGCAGGCAAAGGTGAACCTGCCACTTGTCCATTATACCCATGATACGGGTACCCCCCCCCCCCTTGGTCCCTCAGGAGGAGGTAGGGATGGAGGGTGTGTGTGTGTGTGTGTGTGTGTGTGTGTGTGTGTGTGTGTGTGTGTGTGTGTGTGTGTGTGTGTGTGTGTGTGTGTGTGTGTAAAGGGGGGGCTTTGAGAGGATTCTTTATGCAGCTCTGTGTATTGCTTTCATGTTGTCCAGCCGGTAACTAAGTTGGCTTGCCCAGGGGCAATGGCTAATTCACACCCTCAGATCACGAGCATGAAATGAGAGAGCAGGGAGCGCTAAAGCCCTAGGGTTAATGATAGTTCCCTGGCACCACACACCCAACACCCCGCCATATAAATCTGGCCAAATGGTTTCATTTTAGATGATCCCCAGAATCTCCTGAACACACTTAAGAGAGAGAAGGAAGCTCAAGCGGGCCCACCCGTGATAGCAGGTATGGTTTCAGTGATGGTGAAGAAACAAATGAAACCAATCAGGCTATCCAGTTTTGCTTCTTGAAGCTGCCTTTACCACACATACTTTGTGGTGTAAGCAAACCATTTGTATTCTTTGTATTATCCTGGTGCAAGCAGCATGAACAGACACAACAAGAAGCCCACACACAAACTGCATTACAAAAATGAAAGCTTTTTTTTTTTCACTGGAGATCAGCAAAATAAATAAATACATATTAAAAGAAGAATAAAACTGTGAAGGACTTTAAAAAATTTTCCCCTCAGTCGTACATTCTTGTGGACGATGAGCCCCCCTCCCTTTCCACCATCACCACCCTTTCCCCCAAAACCCCTCTTTAAAGTTATTTCAAATTTCCCAGCAAGGCTTTAAGAAATCTGTTTGTTTGAGGGCAGCATTAGATGTGACCAGCGTTTTATTGTGACATAAAACCGCATTTCTTCCTTGGCAGATTAAAAATAAAATCGGTTAATAAGAAAAGCTGTCAGCAGCAGAAAATGGCTGACATAATCCGTTTATCCTCCAAGCAATAAAGATATTGGTCCTTGGGAGTCTATCTTTCCTCTTATGTTATTTCGCCCAAAACATTATCTTCTATGCATTCAGATGGATTAAGAAGTCATATGGGAGATAGAAAGGAAATGACAAATATATAAAAAAAATAATATCCCTGTATTCCACATCACACACGTTCACAGGAGACTACACTTATGATCCTGTGTTGAGTTAATGACTAAATAAAACACCAAACAAAGAAGAGGAAGACGAGTGAGCAGATCCCAAGCATCTGAGGTGTGATGAGGGAGATTGTGGGCGACTAAAACAGTCACTGGAGTGTAAGGGCAGAGTGGAACAGATGGCAGCATCTTACTCTGCTCTAGACGGATGGCATGCAGAAAAAGTATTATTAATTGTGGCGTGGCAGCAAGATTTTAGTTTTAATGTTTCATTTGATCCATTTTACAAGGTAAACTACACAAAAATACTTCAGTGTCCACTCTCTCGAAGACATGATGTGAGAGGCAGGGATTGGCTGCACGACTGTTGTCTTGAAACAACAGAGGGTGTTATCCTGACCTTCCACTCAGGTTTTCTAGAGAGGCCGTCGATGTCAGAACCTCCAGAGAAGCTGCTCTTTGGGGACTCACATGGCTGACAGATAAAGGCACAAGCAGAAGAAACATGTGGTCAGAGATGTGAGGCTGGTCATGAAACGCTGATTTGGATCTGGGTGAGCCAGCAGGACAAAGTGGGTAGGGAGGGGGCTGTGAGTTTGTGAATGATGAAGGGGGGTGGGGGGAGAGACATCTGTAAGGTGGCAGCCAACGTGTGCCGCAGTGTGAGGCTCCCAACTCAGACTCTCTTGTGTTTAATCATGTCGGTTTGGCTGGTAATGAAATTTGATTATGCCTCTAAAGGTAACATAGTCGCCGTGGGGGAATGGGTGGGGGCAAAATATTAATATCTTCTGAGATTATGCATGAAAACCCAGTGTGTAATTTTTCCTCTCTCCTTGTCCACCACCAAATTGTTAGTAGTTCATCATTAACATGGAACTTTCACATTTCCATTCGTCTTCCTGTGTGAGATGCATGGTGATTAATGTAGCTCTTGACTCATTAGTTTATCATCAATGTGGCTTAAGCTGATCACTACAGATCCATCATGCTCTCCACAAGGCTCTGCAGCAAAGATAAACACTGCATGTTCGCAAGGACTATCTACAAATCTGTTGTGGTTGTCTCTTCTAGGGGGTGGGGGAAATGGCTCACATTGTCCCAGACCAACACCCACCACACTCAATGAGCAACCATCGTAGATCCATGTCCAGCTATTAAAGTGTCATTATACTCATGTAAAAAAAAAAAAACAGGGGCAACTTCCCATTAACATGCAGCTACTTCCAAAAATATCAAAATGCAAGGCAAAGAAGGCAGATAATGATCCAAGGAAAGTTCGTTTACAGGGTTGCATAATGAATGGAATGATAAAGTAAAGGCGAATATCGACTAAAAGAATGTAGACCAGACTATTTGTTGGGTTCTGTTGCTCAATAATGAGCAAGAGACCTGATTTACACTCTGTAAAAAATAGGCTGGTGAATCCAAAGAGACTAAACAGCTTGTCTGAGTCACTGCAGCAAAAGATGTATTGGACAGTGTGTCAACATTACACAGGTTCTCATGAAAGAGTTCATAGTCATGATTTATGTTTTTAAGTGTTCAGAACAGGTACAGGGTTGTGGTCTCTAAACAGGCCTACTTGTACAATTGACCCATCCCCAATGAGAAAGAAGAACATTATATTGTCTGGACTTGTATTTTATATTTCAATTGACAATCAATGAAATTCATGTGAACTTATGCCATCCCAAAACTTTTATTTTATTCCTTCAGGGCACTCAGAGGTCAACCCTCTCCTATGTTAGGGATCAGTGTCTCACAAACTGATGACGTGACAGTATCCCCAAGAATTTTGGTTGAGAGAATTAATGTTTCCCTGAATTATGTAAAATTCATCTTGAACTTGAAGAAATAAACTATTCTCCCAAAAGCTCTGAGGAACGATGTAAAATTCTAAGTGTCATGATTCTAAGGATGTTTAATTGTGGTTGGATGAGACTGAAGGTCTGTGTGTAAAACAAACTGCTGCTGGTTCCCTGTAGAGAATCACAGTAAGTGTTAATTTTTTACTAACCTGCGACTAGATCTTTTTAAAAAGCTTGGTCCATTTTATATTAACACATAACACAAACACCATTTTGAAAAACACTACACAATTCAAACACTACAGACAAAAGAAATATCTCCAGCAGATAAACATTGTGATGTGCATATTGCTAATTTGCAGACTAAATAAACAGTAAAGCAGTCATAACACAACATAATGGTGGTAATTATTTTGGATGCAGCAACACATATCAGACTTGAGCTTTTTAGACAAAAAGATCAGTGTTGCTCATAAAAGGCTTTCAGCAAAGGGGAATTTTGCCGTGACCATTAGTCAAGAAAAAAAGTTCTCAGCCCCTCCAAAGGAGAAAAGATTAACCTTCAGTACGTAAGAACTGTACTTTATTTATTGAAATTTATTAAATTAAATAACTGTATAGTCCATACATAAGGAGTACAAAGTGATTTCATTTACCTTAAACCTCTCTGCAAATGTCCAAAGACCTGCTGTTAAGAAAGAATATCTCATAAGACTGACCATAACAGGAAGACCTTGAATAGTTTTTCTGTAAAGGCTAGCTGAATGAATACACATCTTTTTATTAGAGAGGTTCATCTACTTTGTATCTGCTTTCACTGCCAGATCATTTATCTCAGCCTTGTGCTGAAAAGGATTTAATTGATTTTGGAAACCATTTTTTTGCAGAACGTCTACAGAGAATTAACAAAGAATCCTGTGCCTTCACCTTATTTATGGTCGTCCCTTGAAAAGATGCAGCCTGTGAAGACTGTGTTGACAAGTTCACAGACCGAACATTGGAGAGGTTACATGCGGATGTGAAGGTGAACAACAGGAAATATCTGAGTTCCTACAATAGCCTTATCATTTAGAATGCCATGACAGACAGAGAATGGTGTCTGCAGAGAGAGCAGTGGCTAGTCGGGTGAAAACGTTCCACATGAAAACATTAGCAGCAGCAAAGGCTTAATAGGAAATTCAAATATTGTCAATCGGTGTACAGTTGTGTCACCGTGGTGCCGTATTAACTGAGAGGTACTGATAACTGGGTCTAAGTCCAGTGGAAATCCATTGGGGTGCAGCAACCCGTATCAGCCCAAGCTGGAAGACACAGACTTAGAGCATCAGAAACTTAATAAGCACTTGGTCCCACTTAACACTAAGTGCTACCAGATATGCGTTTAATATCTGCTAGTCCAGGTAGTCATGAGTTTAAGCAATAAAAATGTCATTTTATGGCTGTAATCCTGTCCATTAGGCGGAGGTTTTAAGGGTCTGAATGTTCGGGGAACTCTGTCGCATAAAGCTGTAGAGTGCAGAAAGTACCTCGGCATGTTCAACATGAGAGAAGCTGCAATATCACACTGCATGTTGCAATTATAATATTTATCAGTCAGGTTATAACTACAAGTGGCCAGAGACAGCAGAGAGAAGCTACTTTATGATCCCCTGCAGATATTGAAACCTAAAGCTGCAATTAATCAGCTAAATTCAAGTATGAATGAATGATGTAAATTACTTTTCTGTTGAATTACACATTGCTGAAGGGAATATAGGCTAAAGGTAATGCAACTAGCATTTAGTGTAATATCTATTTAAGAGACTGACTCGAAATTATTAGAAATTATAAGAAGTACAACGTAATCAGAACCCCTTGCAATTTTTTTTTAAAATGTGCGCTTTAACAAAAAATAATAAAAGATGTAAAATAAGTCTTAAATTAACACTTAAATTAACTGAATAACCATACTCAAAGCAATAAATAGTTTTATATATATATATAGCTATATATACAGTAAATAAATATGGAACTGGTGAGAGCAATTTTTTTTTTTCAGTAAGAATTTGACTGGGGGAGCCTCCAAAACCATCAGTGTTATCGATGAATATGTTTGTCCTGACAGTGCAGATGAATCAGTCCACCTCTGGTTGGACTGTGTTTTCACTGAAATACGGCAGGATTTAACACAATATTAGTTTGTGTTGGAATATTTCATGGTGCAGGAAACAACAGTCCAAACAGGATATACTGTGAGTAGTTTTGTGCTGAGAGAGATGGCGCCTGTTCTCATTCATTTAGTTAATTCCACTATTCACTGTTTCATTAACCAATTGAGAATTTTAAGCATAAAAACTCTTCACTTTCTCTTATTAATGGTGAATATAAAGCTGTATGTCCCATGTGGTCACAATGTAGATGATTTTTAGACGATTATGAAGCAAATACATCAGAATATTTTTTTTCAACTCTACCCTAAAAAAATTCTATTTTTATTCTAATGTAAATATAATGTTCAACATATGTGGTACCTTTCTAATATTATTATCTGTCCATCTGCTGCATGAAGCTTTCATTGTTTGAAATAAAACGCCTGTTTAATGTTCGTTTGGGAGGGACAGAGGGCTGAAATTCCCTTTCTTTCAGCCTCGATGTACACAAACAGTGATGCTCCCTCGCTGCCTCTCTTCCCTTCTCCAGCACGCCTCTAATGCGTCCTAATCCTGGCTGAAGACAGACGCGGGTTGTGTGTGTAAGAAATATCTCTTTGCTTTTTCTGCCTGAGTTCATTATTTTTCTTTCTTGTCACTTAGTGTGATAGGTTGGACAGAGGCGCACAGATGAGCACTGAAGACACAGTCACAAGGCCTTAATCTAGTCTTTAATGCGTGACTTCAGAGATGTCATTTATCTTGTGACTGCAGCAGGCGTCCACAAAACTTTATCTCTAATAATATATTGATGGATTAAAGGGGTCAGGCAGGAGACCAGGCAAGAAAAATTGCTTATTGACATCAAAATACAGTGCCCCAAAACCTGATAAACATAGGGACAGGAGAGTGGAAGTCAGAGAGAGAAGGAAAAGAGAGAGATGAGGGAGGGGGAATTGAGTTGGGGTATTGTGAATGTTTGCACCCGGTAATTTCCTTCCTTCACAAGAGCCTCTGGTGGTCTGAGCCCTCGGCTTGATAAAAACCCAGCCTCTCCTGCTCTCGAGCTCGGCACTGTGCAGTTGCCGAAAGGAAAAAGCCGGTGACTGCTAGGTCATTTCCACGTTTATCTTGACATAAACCACCACCACCACCTCAGCCCCCCTGCACACACACACAACACTGCACCTTATTAATCACACTTAAGTGCCGTGTGAGACTGGAGCACTCGTGCGAAGGCTACTGAAAGCAGAAACCCGAATGTGTGGCATTATCAGGAAAAGCACTGCTGTACAAACTTGGGAGACTACTGGTAGTCTCCTCCATTTTGCCACGGCTTAGAGAGGAGTGTTTTTATCTGGGTAAGGAGAGGATTCTTTAGTCAGCTTGATTTTAGGATCAAGGTACAATTTGTAGGTGAAGGGAACTCATTTATCCCGATAAACAGACGACAGAATAATTGTTCTGAACCATTCAAAACAGACATGCTGAATGTGAGGCAGGAAAATATATACTCAAAATATTTTCTGTTAAAGGCTGCTGAAAAAGAAAGTTTCCTTGAGGTGGCCGTAGCTGACAGACATTTGTGCAACTACACTTTTATTGGCTTATTATATCAGTCCATAAGCCAATCACAAAGAGATATGAATGCTCTGTGGTGAAATCAAATTACATACAGTCGTGTCAAGTCCGCAGCTACGAGAGACTTTTTTTTTTTTTATTGACAGTTCACATACAGTCACACCGCCTCCTTTAAACTCTTGTAGTAATGGGTGTGCCTCTGTGCTGCATGTATGACAAACACACTGCCTGATGCTGTGACTGAGAATCACTCTCTATTAAATGGTATTATACAGTAAATTAGTATGAAGCACAACTTCATAGGTGAATCCCTGTCAGTGGCCATGCTAAGTGTACTTTCAATTCCAATTTCTAGAATGCCACCCCTGGAAAAGCCTTTAATTACTCAGATCCCACTCCTCGTGATGGATTGTGATAAACCAGTGGGCTTAGTTGAGAAATCTACCCACAAAAAGCTCGTTTTTCTCATCTTTTGCAGCCCTTGCATGAAAACCACGTTTGGAGTCAGTGGTAAGTTACTCCAATCCCAAATAGAGTCAATTCTAACCCTTCACACACTCTTCCAGTCCAAGGAAATTAATGCACTTTACTGTTACAAGATAAAGCTATAGGGACATATTACACCGGGCATATCTGCAAGCCTGTAATACCACAGAGTCAGCATTCAATAAAAAGACATTTGCAACCAGGCATTTCTCACCACAACACTTGCGAAAGATTTAAAAGCTTCTAAATTAGGTGGAGCTCACACAGGAAAGGTGCCTGGTAAGCAGGCCGATGCTTACTTAAAATGACAGAGTTGTTTATGAAGGGGGTGCCTCCCTCGCTTCAAGAGAACAGTTTATGATCCACACACTTGTTATTTAGCCTCAAACAGAGTGCATAATGTTGGGTGACAATCAGCACTCATAACTCACATCAGGTTTAAAGTCATCTCCTTCCTCATAACACCAGCCTTGAATACTGATTGCCCTCTTATCACACAATATATCACATGCAAACTTCTTCTTTGCTGATCCTGAGTTCCAGCAGCTTTCTAATTCATGGCATCAATATCAGAAAGTTGTGGGTTTTAACAATTGTTTGTGAAAAGAACAGGAATTCATTTGGTGGCAGGCCGTTTCACACTGTTGCAGCAGGTTTTTTACGACAGGGACAACTGCCCTTGGAGCCATTAAAAATTTAATCCAGCCAGTGTGTGCACATATAACATATCACCCATTATAACAGCAACTGTCTGCACCAGACAGGGAGGCTGGCAAAAAGTGAAAAGAAAACAGAGAGGGTGAGGTCATTTTTCATCCTGTAACCGATCCAGAAACATCACTGGCGTTATCAGCAGGTTTTAAGAGAATAGCAGCCTTTGTGGTCGAGATACAGACAGAAATTACTTTGCTATTTTCTAATGAGCTAACAGATCATCAGTCACTCTGGTGTTTACTGAGGGATGGCAGTAAAGTGTGATCCGAATTTGGATTGCACTGCGTGTGTGTGTGTGTGTGTGTGTGTGTGTGTGTGTGTGTGTGTGTGTGTGTGTGTGTGTGTGTGTGTGTGTGTGTGTGTGTGTGTGTGTGTGTGTGTGTGTGTGTGTGTGTGTGTGTGTGTGTGTGTGTGTCACCTGAAGGACAGGCAATGTTCATCAGTTAATCCCCCTCTGGACAAAAAGCCAGGGAGGGGTTGTAAAGCAGGTTTACAAGCATGTTTGTTGCAAACTAAAAATGCTCGTATTAAACCTGGTAAATCTGTCTCCTGCTCTGACAATAGCAATAAAACAGTGGAGTTTACCATAGAGCTTCAAGGTTGCACAGTGCTAACACCAAAAACAGCCGGTATTGAAAGGTTACGACGATAATAGTCAAACAGCTGCTGCTGCCGAAGTGACAAAGTCATTGTGAGATGATTACATTCTGCCTGGAGTTCTCAAACCGTTCTGCATCTTTATCGCAATCATTACTCATCCGTGGATGTGTATCAGTCCCAAAAACATGCTATGAACAGGCCAAACATAAACAAGATGATTGAGACATTACACCTCAATGCGCTGTATTGAAATGACCCACTGCATCAAAAAAAGAACAACATAATACATCTCAAATTCCACCGGGGAGTAATAAAAACACCAATTTCCATGATGAATAAAACGGCTCCCTTTTTGTTGTTCATCCCAAACACTAGGAAGCACAGCAAAAAAGGGTTGTCGAAGTGTAATCTACCTTTGGGCATTGGCACATTAATTCCATTTTCATATTCGGTGCCCTACCCCCACCCCTCCACGGCCTCCCTCCCGCCCCCCATCACACCAAACCCGCTGCATCCTGGAGGAGGCCCGGGCTACTCCGAGGCCAAAGAATACCCCAGAGCCCGCACGCCAGCGCCACATAATTCTGGCCTGCCCCATTATTTAGCATGTCACCACTATTTTACATGTTAAAGCCCCCGCATCACCAACTAATTTATTATACGAATATAGAATGGGAGAGGCTGGAATGGGGTCACTTGCTTTCATGCAGCACAGGAAATAAATTCATACAAAGTCACTCATGTCAAGGTGAAAACCTGTGTCAGCAAGATGCATTTTGTCTTTTTTTTTTTTAAAACAAGAGTACCTGAGAGCGGCGAGACTTTTCCTGCAGCCCACAGACGTCTTCTCGCGTTTAACTACTTTTATCTTAACGTTCATGCTGGGAAACTCAGGTTCCTCGCTACGAGAAAAAGAAGAAGAAAACAGAGCCTGCCAAGAGTTGAATTGGCTTTGATGAGATTCTGCTGTAATTATTTCTCAGCTATAACAATAAGACAACAACAACAGAAGACTTAATCCGCCAGTGAGAGGGTCTGATTCTGCTTCCTGGTGACAGTGATTAGGCCTAATCTGGGGTTTTGGTGTGTTCAGTGCAGAAGTATGATTTTAATGCCAGTGTGTTTTATTTTGTGACTTTTAGTTGGACTAAATGTGCATATTTATAAAACACTGGGGAAATACAAGCCACGTGTTTTGTAGCTGTGATAGAGAATGGGAGAGAGAGGCTGCAGCTAAATATTATTTTTATTATAATCTAACTGCCAATGGACCTCTGATTTAACAGATCAGTTCTTTTATATGTAAAATATGAAAGTGGACAACACTCATTTTATACATTTTCCAACTAATGGTAGAAAATGTAAGCTATAACATGAACTCTGTTGTTTGAAAGCCTACAAACAATAAAAACTGACATCCTGATTTTTTTATTCATTAACTATTTTAATCCCCAAAGGGAAATTAAGATAATTGTCAACAAGAGCAAAAAATGGCCAGAATTCCAGGAGGAAGTTCACTCTCCTTCAGTTGTATTTTAATTTGTTGTTGTCTTTCATATTTATTAATCACTAATGGACAATTATTACTATTAATTCATACTTTTTGACTTTGATGTCTTAACACAAGTCTAAAAATTATCAAAGAAAAACAGAAAATATAAGAAGCTTCAATTAATTTTCTATTCATCAACTAATCAATTCATCAACTGATCATTTCAGCCACGTCTGCTGTTTTTAATATCGTACATCACTAGGGCTGCAACTAGTAATTATTTCACTACTGATTCATCTACTGATTACTTTCTCACTTAATCATTTGGTTTGTTTCTAGTTCACAGAAACCAAAATGATGTTTTTAAAATGAATTCATCTCATCAAAGATTCAGAACTCAAAGATGTTCAGTTTACAGAAAAAAACTATTATGGATGAGGCAAATTCAGTCCATCGATTTTTACGATTTATTACTCTAAATGTATGAGCTTATTTGTGGGGGGGTTTTCGTAACGATCACAGCTGCTGGCAGATCTTTGACAGACTCAGAACTGGAATGAGCATTCTTATCTCCAAAATTCTTTTCTTTAACATTACAAGATTAAGCACCTCCACAGTTAGTGTAGCGATAATGTTCTCTCCCGGTGCCTCAGCACCAGCTCTCAACCCCCCAGACCAGCTGAGAAGCAAAGAGGATGGACTGGAAGTGGGAGAAGGGGAGCAGGAGAAAGGCCAGATGTCAGGGCGCTCCAGGAAGAGGATTGCTAAGCGGTGTGAACATTTTTTCAAAAATGATGTTTTGTGCCTCAAACATCTTGCTTACAGCAGCAGGGTCTGATCCAAGCATTATGTGCGAATACATCAGTAGCCCTGGACCCCCCTCTCCACAGGCATACAAGCATGCATGCACGCACACACACACACACACACACACACACACACACACACACACACACACACACACACACACACACACATTTCCGAGTAACTGAAGCTCACCCCCCTCCTCCCATCCATCGCCACCCTTCTTCTTCTTCTACAGAAGTAAATTATCAAAACTGTGTTTGAAAGTGAATGAAGGGTGACTCGCTCTCTCTCTCCCTTTCTCTCGCTCTCTCTCCCCTTCCCGCTTTGACATCTCAGTTTTTTTTTTCCTTTTTTTTCCTTACTTGCCACCGTTTCTGGGCTAGGTGATAACTGCCGGTAATAGGATTAACATTGATTTCTTTTTGCAAGAACAGAGATGTGCCAGTTCCAGCTATTTATTGAACTGCCAGCTTTGAACTATGAAAACTGACTGCAGGAAAAGACCTAATGCAGCATTTTAAAGAAAAGAAAAGCCTCTGTGCAATTCTTTCTCTCTCTTTTTTTTGTTATTTCTTCCTCCTCTGTCTCCTTCTTCTTTTTGTTGTTGCAGGATAAAAGAGAAAATCGGGTTCTTCTGTTCTAAGCTCTGGTAATGACTTAATTTATTGACTTTGTTGTTGCTGTTTTTAACACCTGACCAGTCAACATATTTATGATTTGATATGTAATTTGTAGGAGTGTTTGACTTCTCTTTCACCTTGAAATAAAGATCACCTTAAATAAAGATTTACTTTGTCCAGCTACAGAGTGTGAAGCTTTTCTTTGATAAAGAAAAATCAAAATACACCACATTTTACTTTGAGTGGTCTTTATTAAAAATTCATTTTAGAAAATAGGTCTTACCTTATATAATGTTGCTTTATGTAATATATTAATCATTCCTCTGAAATTTTTGTCAACTGCTATTCTCTCTTCATTAGCTATGAATGGGTTTATTGATTACCAAGCCATGCCTATTGATGACACTACTGTGAACAGCTGAAGTAATGACTGTTGTCTAATTAGTGACACGAGCTTCTACTGTGTCATTGTACCACATGCACTTCATCCTGTCAGTCATCTGATTAGAACTCACTGTAATTGTGACGGTTAGAATAAACACAGACATGAATTACTAGATAATTTCACATTGTAGCTCCACATCAAAACAATAACTTTATTAACAAGAGTTATCTAAAATAAATAAAATCTGGTGCTACAGCTAAAGAATAATTTTCAATAATTTGAATGCTTTCAACTTACATTATGATTTATGTGAATATGTTTATTTCCTAAACGTATATTAAAATAGATCAGTTTAAAAACTGTATTAGGGGACATTTTTTATTTTTGAAAAAATCTATTTGCATCTAATCAGACTACAATTGTGGTTATGCCAAATAAAAATTACTCTAAAGTTTAAATTTTATTAAATGTGTTATAATATATTGTATTATATTTGTTTAATTAAATACTTTCATTATTTGTGAATCATGATCTATTTGGGAGAAAATGAGGGTAAAATAAAGAATAACAAAATAACAGCATTAATAAAAGTTTCTGTGATGCTTGTCCACTGTACATACACCAACAGTAAGGGAGCGTGCAGGATTCAAAGAGGGGATTGTGTTAGGCGCTGTGCTGCGTCGTGTAACGCTGTACCATGTAGTGCATGACAGCTGCACCCCCACACACGTCTCTTAATATCAGCTCAGCTGAAACAAGAAACAACTACCACTGTCACTACAAATGCACCCCGTATCCAAACCAGACGTCTGTCAGCCAGCTAATGTCCCCTGACAAAACACGCTCTGAATGCGAATAGCCACAGAAGTGACTAAGTGTTAATGTGTGTGTGTGTGTGTGTGTGTGTGTGTGTGTGTGTGTGTGTGTGTGTGTGTGTGTGTGTGTGTGTGTGTGTGTGTGTGTGTGTGTGTGTGTGTGTGTGTGTGTGTGTGTGTGTGTGTGTGTGTGTGTGTGTGTGTGTGTGTGTGTGTAAGGGAGAGAAGGAGAGATAGAGGGAGGGCGGGAGGAGAGAGAGGGGAAGAACTCATCTGTGTCACAGCCTATCCCCTCGGGCAATCAAGGGGGAAAAAAACAGTCATTAGCAACTGGTGGTGCTTGCTCAGGCAAATCGCCGTTTGAGTGAAGATTTATGCAGACTCCTGACTGGAAATGATTTATTTATTTTAGCAGAGGCTGTGAGATCATTAACCTCCGCTGTGTCTCTGGGGAATGACATCTGCGGCCCCCCACACTGTTCAGACAAAAGGCCCCACGCCTCCCTCAGCTTCACAGCCCAGGAGGAAGAGGAGGAGGAGGAAGAGGAGGAGGAGGAGGGGGAGGCCCAGTTGAGGGCCCTAACTGTGAACCAGAGTCAGAGGAGGTCTCTAGTGTGCAAACTGGATCTTTTAGCAATAATCATAATCACTTGTTGACACTGTTATGACAAATGAAGACACCCTAGGCTTAATTGAAATCACACATTAATTTTTCTGCTTTGTGTACGTTTGGATTTTAGATTTCATTGTCACACTCATACTCGAGTCTACACAGGACAGGTATTTTAGATAGCTTATAGTCAATGTAAATATTTAAAATACTCATATAGGTTACAATGAAACTTGAAGTGGCATCAAAATTCAATTAGGGAAAGAATTCAGGATTTAAACCCTTCATGTTTGGGTTTTTTTATGTTTGTGTGTTTATTGCAGCAATCAAACAAAAAATCTGTTTTTTTTCCTGTGCATGGTCTTTCTTACCTCTACATTACTAGATAGTGATGTTACAATCACTATGACACAATTATTTTTTTTTAAAACACGAAAGAGTCTTTATTGGAGTTTGTTGCTGCAGTCTTTATTCAATGATTAACTATAATCGACACTACATTAGTTTCACTTTCAGTTCGGACAGATATTCCCGCAAGTTCGCATTGCAAGACATTCTGTGGCATGTTTTTAAAATCAAAATAATGTTTTTGTTAGTAAAGAGCATAAAGTACCGAAGAAGAGATGTAGTTGGGAGCTGAATTCCAGTGACTAGCTCTGGTCATGGTTGAAATTTCAAAATTATCACCCAACCCCAAAACTTCACATTCAAACCCTACACAGAAACACAGCTGACTCCAGCTACCCCACCTGAGTCTGCGTCGAGGAGCTATAGGGATATTTTTCCATATGATACAATAAAGTGTCATATGGACACTTTATTGTATCCATATATAAGTTACCAAACTAACTTATAAAGCTAAATGAAGAACTTGTGAAAGGTTGGTTGGAAGTATAATCCGTCTGTATGCATAATCAGACATATCATGTCCTCTTATATGTATTCTATGATCTTAAGGAACTTATGGAATCTTTTGTGGATAGCTGTTCACATCTGCTATGCATCTACACATGAATAAAATGTTGCGCCTACATTTTTTAATATTATGTTGTTTGTTCATCCGGTCCACCCATGCTGCAGTGAACCTCCTCATGGCCGTCCAGTCTACCCCAACCTGTTTCCAGTCCCAGCCATTAGCACTGGGTCTGGAGACAGGCTGGGGGTCCAGTGCTGGAGTCCAACAGTGGGATTTATCTCACTGCAATTATTATTAACAACTGTAATGGAAACAATACGGCAACTGTCTCTTTTGTTAGCTCTTATCTCACCCAAACTGCTCAGGAATGGTCTTCAAGGTCAGAGCCCATGGATGGTTTTCTTCTGTGCTTCTCCCACCATAGTATCTGGCGGCAGACTATTGTTTGTTCCGTGTGGTGTGCTTTGTTCAGCAAACCTTGTTCACGTATAATAATGTTCACTCTGAACTGTGCTTCAGTGAGACTTATAACCCAAGTGCATGTTGACTGGTACTACTCATTCATTGTCTGTTGCAGAAACTCACTCATCCTCTCCTCATCTCGTTATCCGTGGAACCCTGTTTTATGTATGACGACAATTGAACTTCAAAAGTAATAAAATATTCAAAGACAGTTCATTACAGAAATGTCCTCGACACTGGTCGTACTAATAGTTAACATTATATAACCAATGCTATCGGGGCTTCTTGGAACTTAAAGAGACAAATATCTCCGATGCGCTCAGAAACCATGCTATGCTCAGATGTCTTCTCACTGGTGCACATCCTGCTCAACCAGCTGTTTTGAAATGACCAAATTAAATGAATCTGAGTTACATTAAAACATCATTAATGACTACATCGCATAATCTAATGCATATTTTTGCAGGCTTTAATTCAACACAAGTTTCAGAACATGGCCTCTTGATATTTAAAACATTGCAGATCAGTTGGTCTCCAGGTGGCATGACAGTCCCAGTGCTTCAAAAACATCAATACACTGTTAATGACATGTACCACTATATTCATGTCCATCTAATTAGAAAAGTTGAGGAGGTCCTGTTCAACTTCAAACTGATTCCTGGTAGCAGGAGAAATTAGAAGGGTGAAGCAAATGGCGGTATAAATCTGAAATTAATCAGGACCTGAACTAAATGGGGGCAATGTGTAGACTCACCCATGCCTTCTTAAGTAAGAGTAATTGAAACACTCATGACAATCTCAAAGCTGCAGCAAAGACCATCTGCATTAACCCACTGCACCTGAAGTTAGGAGGCCAGATTAAAATAATTTCCCACATTCCCATCCCCCACGCACTGTGATCCTTTAATTTCATTTGATTTCAAGTGATCATAGTTTCTTTGGAAGACGGTGTGGAAATGCTTATGAGAGACAAGTGGGAGGAAGATGCACGTTTGTTAATTCGCTGGAAGTGATGTCTGTGCTACAACACTATCATCACTTGAGAGCACAACAAATCAAGATTTTATTAGACGTAATAAACTTGAGCATCCAATTGGAGATGAAGAGCACAAATTTATGAGAATGTTAACGGTGGAATGATTTCCCTTCCAGCACTAACATGTTTAGGATATGAGGTACAGTCTAATATTTACTTCCTCTGGACCATGTATTCCAACAGTGTCGACGTTTTTCAGTCAATTGTTTAATTTTATCTCAAAAAAAGACTGACAAAGGTATAGGTTTCATAGTAAGCATCCATCCATCCATCCATATATCATTTTTACTTGGAGGAATGTCCTAAAAAGAAGTCTTTAAGGATATGAAGTTATTGTTAAAGGTTGGTGTGTTTGGCATTATACCATTGTATGAACCAAAGAAGAAAGGAATCAACTAGTTATCCATAAAAATAAAATCATGTTTCAACTTTAAACACCACGGTTCTCTAATTTAATAAATGAAGTTGGGAAATATGCAGAATAAGTTGGAAAAAGGGGGCAGATAATTTGGCATGGTGTGAAACAATATGGTGTGGTGAGGGTGGAGGGGGATCAGGGATAAACAAACAAACCTTTACAAGGGCAGCGGTGGAGAATCAGACTGGGGAGCAGCGAGGTCTGTGGTCGGGTGCAGACAGTCCTGTTTGAGAGGGGGGCTTGCCAAGTACCGACCCTGAACTATGGCACTCCAGTGCTGCCTGGCTGCACTAAGCGGTGGCTGCCAGCATGCGCTGATTTATCAGGGGGGCAACGCCAGCCGCCACCTCTCTCTCCCTCGTGCCCTTCCTTTATGAAGAGCCTCCCTGACGGCTCTGATAGTGCAATCAGGGCTACGGCAGAGCCAAGGCAATTTCTCCTTCACTCTTTGATAACCCCATGCCTTATTGAAAGCCAATAGCAATGGCAGCAACAACAACTCAATTGGAAAGAGTTGCTAAATTTTGAAGGGGGGGGGGGGGGGTTACGCCTTGACAGAACGAGAGGGGAGTGAGGGGATGTCGGCTTCACTTTATGTGAAAGGCTCATTGTCCTCCAACAGGTGGCGTGATTCCTAAGTGACACCCCCCCCCCCCCATGCCATGGGGACGGTGAAATGTGTTGTTTTGTTGTTTTTTCTGTCATTTAAATTTTGACACAGTGAGTGGAGGTAAACTCACATATGACTTTTTTTTTTCATGTTAAGCAATGAGTGCAATCAAGTTAGCAGTGAGTAGCTTGCAATGCTTTCAGCTCAACCCTATGATTGACATGCTAACAAGTCTGTTGATTTCAGAATAATGATTTCATTCTATCCATCAAGTAGTTGCTGAGACATTTCTCAAAAACTATAGTATAATTTTCTCAAAACAAGAATTGCACTGTTGTAGTGGTGCTACAGTGTTCAGCTATAGAGGGTATTCACATGATGTCACCGAAGGCTAACCAGTCTGTTGTACTGTACAAAATATCAAATCAAGAAAAGAAAAACAAAAGCATCATCAAAATGCCCAGAAAGAAGTGAAATTCCTGTGCTAAAACGTGGATCTGAAGTTGAATATCTGTGATCAGTGAAGGATACAAACACAAAGTCTCATTGGGCGGCCTTCTTCTGGACATACCTGCAAACATCCGCTGTTGCCTGGGAACATGTCTTTCCAAGTTGTAGTGAAATAACGTTTGCACTGTTGTCTTCATCGCTTTCATTTGCCAATAAATCTTGAGAAACAAAGTTAGTAGAATCCATCCTCTGGTGAGCCTGAATATTTTTAAAACCTGGGATAAGAATGCATCCAACTTCTGTCAGGTCAGCTGTGGCTCACGAGGTGGACAGATAGTCTACGATTGGTGTTTGAATTCCCACATTTTCTTGTACGTGTCTGACTGTCCTTGGGCAAGATGCTGAAATCAAAATTGTTTCCAAAGGTTGGGTCAGCAGCACAACAACCAGGTCATCAGAACTCACTGCAATAGTACAGCTTAGAGGATAATTCAACAAGAAAAACTAAACTTTGCTATAAAACATCTTAATTATGGACTATACCAAATGAAATTAAATGAGAACCGTTCTCAATACACTGTCTTTTTCTTTCAAGTGTCTTGAGGTTTTGTACGGATGTCATCCTTGAATAAAACCTTGCTTATTAGATTTTTACTGCACCAAATGAGAACACACTGAAACGTAGTAGCAGATTTTTGCTTGATATTGTTCTCTACTACTACACTATTTATAAGATACTGTTGACTGTAATGTTCAAGGTTAGTGTAAAATTATCCTCCATCTGCTAAATAATTCAACAGAAACAATACCACAATTATCCACAAAAAAATTAAAGTGTTCCGGAGGTTTCAAAGCATAAAAGCAGCAAGACATCAACAGGTTACACAGGCAAGACAGGGTTTCTGTGTGCAGGAGCTTCCAGAGGATGAGCTGTAAAAGAGGATTGAAAAAACACAGCTTTTTATGTTGTAGAAGCATTACTGTGAGCACACCCACAGAGCAACAGCGTGGCCTTTCTCTGAGGGGTCATGTTATTGTCTGATAGCTGTTACTGTATGTAGCTTTGGTTGGAGAGATCAATGTTCTCTCTGTGTTATGTGGAAAGTATATAACCTTTGATTAAAGACAGAAATCAATTATAAATCATTAATTAATAAGACATTATCTTCATTAGCAAGGTTATTCATTATGGCCTCTGAATGCATTGTTGAAATTATTAGTAATGGTAACATCTTTAGCCTTATCTGGCTTTTACTTTTTATGAATACTCACCAATTAAATATCCACAAGTAGCAAATCCTGAAATAGTGCAGGACTGTTATATTCTCAGAAAACCGCTCTAGGAGGAGGTAAAGATGCTTGATGGTTTGTCCGGATGGCTGAGAATACAAAGTGTGTGATGAGGAGACCAGAGGCTGTGATTGCATCCCATCTCGTATCAACGGTTATGTTACTTTTTACTACCACAAACACAACCTTTGCCTTACCTTCGCCCATTCATTTTATTTCCACATTACCTACCAGGGTAGCAGATCGGGGGGGGGGGTGTAAATGGGACATTTTTGAAAACAATGCAACTCAATTTACATGTTTGTCACTTTGGTTCGATGTTAGTCACC